>NC_135183.1:33185839-33408339 GCF_041146795.1 Maylandia zebra | reverse complement strand
GGCGATGTTAAAATGCCCAACTTCACTTGAAGAATTTGTATAGTTGCTGCCTAGCACAGAAAAGGCTGTGGCAGTTTTGCTAACTCATCTGTTTAAATTTTATTAAGGCTTAAAAGTATTCATTACTGGAGATGTGGCCACTTTGTTTACTCAGTATGTGATGACACAGGCTGCTTTACTGCTAGTTGTTTGCTTATAAGTGCGCCCCAGGGCAGCTGTGGCTACAATGTAGCTTGTTATCGCCAGTGTGTGAATGTGTGTGTGAATGGGTGAATGACTGAATGTAGTGTAAAGTGCTTTGGGGTCCTTAAGGACTAGAAAAGCGCTATACAAATGCAGGCCATTTACCATTTATCAGCAGGAAAAGCTGTAAAAGTTATGAAGTCTAAAGTTTATGCCCTCTTTCACATTTTTCAAAGATGTCCAGTCGGTTGGATTGGAATCTCTGGCAGGTCAGCTCTGGCCCTTGGGCCTTATGTTTGAAAACCGTGCTCTAAGAACCCGTTCTTTTATTATTTATTGGTTTGTTACATAGCATTAATTTGCATTCACATGTGTGATGCTCTTTTGCAGTGTGTGGATACACCTTGCTAACTAAATATAGTAACATCTGACTGAAACAAAATAGTGATGGCCATTTTCAATCAATTAAAAAACGAAAACAATATATTTCTAAATTATGATTCGTCCAACTTTTACTAAATTCTACCTGCTCTGTAAACTTAAGAAAAAAAGAAGCACAAACTAACTCTTTGTAACAGCTTCAGTCACATCCCTGACAACATTTTTTTTCCCTCCCGTGTTTTCCCCTCTTCCTGTTATTCCAAGCCTGCCAGGTGCGGGAGACAGCCTGCCAGGAGTTGTCGGCAGCTTTCTGAATTGGCCAAATCTAGTTTAGATTAGACTCCAGCGGGGCTCCCCGGACGGGCCCACACAAAGCACTATGTCCTTATTTGATATAATCATGACAATTTGCACGGACAGACTGCGTTTCACACGAGCAAGAGTGGAAGATAGAGAGAAAAAGGGTCAGAGGAGAAATAGCAGTGAAATAGAGTGAGAGTGGATTAAAAAGCATTGCAAGTGAAATCTGAAGGGAGGAGGAGGGCAAATGCTGGGATATAGACTCAATCTACTAGGTTAAGTGCCTTTGTGTGGGCGTGTAGGCAAAGGCACAAAGGGAGACTACCTGCATGTTGAAGACTTCATCCGAGCTCTCCGATTGCCCTGTGATGTTACTGACTTCATTGGAGGCTTGAGATGACAGAGAGGACGAGGAGTAACGGTTCACCGCAGGGTAGCTGAAGAGGCTAAAGGCGAAAGAGAGAGGGTTATGATGGTTTACAATACAAAGGGTGAAGTTTCATACTATTATACATGATTAGATTTAAAAGTGGTTCACTCACCAAAGATTCAGCAGCAGTAAGGCCAATAAAAAGAAAAAAAAAATAGACAAACAGAGAAACAGAAAATACCAGATTAGAAGGCAACTGATTCATCAATCACAGCATTCCATCATGCTGCCAAAAGGCACAAGAAAGAGATGTGACCTGGTTCTTCGTTGGAAACTGGAAAATAGAAAAAAAAGGAAAAAAGAAATCAGAACTCAACAAGCAAAAATACGAAATGTCACAGGGAGATTGAGGTGATGTGTGCGTCTCCATCTTTCTTGTGTGTGGCTGTGCCCCGCGGGATCAGACTCTGGAGGCAGAATGTCGCAGGTAGACGAAGTGGCAGGGTCACTGAACACATCAAAACACACACGGATGCATGCACGCACACACACACACACAGTCTGCCTGCTGGCCCGACAGCAGCCACACAGAAAACATCCCTGTGGGTGCCAGCCAGCCACCCACACCTATTGTACTGAGCTAAGCCAGTAAAGAACTGAAGGAGGAAGAGAGAAAAGGCAGAGAGCATGACGTTCGAGGTGAGATGGAAACACAAAAAGAAAAAGAAAGTAAGATGCGAACAAAGGTCTGCACTGAAGGGCAGCGCTTATAGACCGAGTAAAGGAAGGTGAGAGAATACGAAGGAGAAATTTTATGCACTCCAGAGATGGAAGTTAAAGATCTTTTTGGGTGACTTGGCATAATAAACCAGAGAAGTAATTGACATTGAAAAGCAATACGTTTTCCTCACTTGTTAATTTAATTAGCTGAGAAAGACAGAGACATACGCGTAAAGCTACGGAAATTAAGAAAAGAGCCGTCACCTCCGCCTGGCAACTCCTCTGCCGCCATCTGGGCTAATGATGCTGGGCACGGAGTTCCTGCACGTCCGCGGGCTTCCGTTGGTGAAGTGCACCGGGCTCGCACGCACATACGCTGGAAACTCCTGGGGTTTTTTTTAAATTGGGAGGGGGAGAAAGTGCACATGATTAAATGCTTCTTTGTGCCAGCGTGAGGTATATAAATAAAACACACAACATGTAGATGAAGGCAGTTTGTTTAATGAGGGGTGGTTTTCCCCTTTAGAGGAATAAAGGGGTCATTTACTCAGAATTCTTAGCACAGCAGTCAGTTTCTATTGTCACATTCACTGTTTGTTTCCATTAAGGCTCGAAGACTCTGATAAGTAATTTGAGGAAAATAAAGGAACACATGTTAGACAGCTTTAATCATCCTTACACATGAATGACATCCATTAGGTAAATGAACCTCTGTTTAACATAAAATCTGAATCTATCATTGAGTTACACATGTACAGCATTTTAAAAAGCTTTCTTTAAAGTCGATGCCTACCTGTATGCCTAGACTGGACCTCATGAGATGAAACTGGTCAACTAACTTCTTGTGCAGGGGTCTCATATCTTGAGGAACAAACTTCTCATGCACCGCGAGGCCATACTCCAATATATGTGCCTGCAGGACAAACAGAAAAAAGTGCACAATAACTGAAAGTCAAATTTAGGTGATAAAAATGATTCATCTTGTCTTTGCATTTAAAAAGACATCATGAGCTCAAGTGATGTTTCCAACCTGCTCGAACATGAGCTCTCTCAGTCGCCCGATCTTCTCTCCGTCCTCGGGGTGATTCATAATGTAGTCCTTCACGAAAAAGGCCTGCACAGAGGCAAAAATGCAGAACATCTGTTATGTATGCCCTGGGAGCTGAAGCAGCGGGCTTTTTTTCCCCTCTCCACAGCAGTGCTACCTGAATTGCAGCCTGCCTGACACAGCGAATTAGTGTCCACACAGCTATTTGTTGAGTACTTTCCATTTAAAATGTTCACAAAAACTGAGAAAAATTTGAGTTAAAAAAAAATTCACATCCTACTAAAATGCAGGGTTGAAAAGTCCTGTCTGGCAAATTTGTGTTGCAATATTAATATCAGGTTCAGTGGGCAGAATTAAAGTACATAGTGGCTAAAAATAGAAGGCGAAAAATACAGTGCCAAATGGATGTTAGTGAAATCAAAGCATTGATTTTGCTTTGATTTAAGAGCCAATTTGGTCTGTGATTTTAAAAGCCCCTTTTATATCACTTTCATTCGTGTCATTGTGCTCTGCTAGAGATCATGTCTCTTTAGAAACATCATCCTTCTTGATTTTGGCTTGCAGACTGTGCTTTCTATTCACTTTCCCAGACACTGCCTTCAAAAAAGAAAAAGAAAAAAGACTTAAAGGAGAAACTGATAAGATGAAAAATGCCCTGGTCTGCTTTGAATGATGATAACTGTTTTTTTTGCTTTAGCTTTTTTTTTTTTTTTTTTTTTTTTTTTTTCTTGGGGGGGGGGGGGTTGTCACTTTCATACATTAAATGCAAGATCTTTCCTGCTTACAATGCCATCAACACTTGCAGTCTGTCTACAGATTATGTTAAATCCCTTTCAATCTGCATCAGAGTACACAAAGCGAGGGAGAACCGATGAAAAGGCCCACCTCACAATCTGCTTATGAATCTGCCGCACACTCACACACAAAAACCCCCAAAAGAAAACGAGACTGAAAGGTAAGGAGGAGTTCACTAAAAAGATCAGCACGGCTCCTCTCTCAAGGACACAGCTGTCTATCTCCAACGAGACACTTAAGAGAAGAGAAGCTGAAGGCTGCTTCAGACATATGCACTCCCAAACACACACATAGATGTCTATCAAAGGATGCATGCGGCTTGCAGACTATGAAACTTCAATAAAATAAGGAACCTTATTATTCCAGACAGGCATCCTCAGATCTTTATCAAGATGGCATAAATTAGTATGTGGTGGATATAATATTCCCTCTTATTAAACTGTGAAACAGAAAAAAAAAAAATCTTATTGCATAAACATTATTACTCTATGGTGAGGTGGGACGCTCAAAGAGAGAAGTACTGAGTTTCACCAGGAATTCTATACAAGACCCCCAAAAACGGCATCAAAAACTAATCAATAATTTTCTACAAATGATGGAAATTTCTCGTCGGGCTGCAGGGAGTGAGACCTCACCGTGGAGTGGCTCAGTTAATCATTAGAAAAGTCCAATTAGAGACGGAATGCTGAGGGGAGGGGGGGAATAAATCAGGCAGCATTCCCCCTCAAGGGTTTCAACTCAAACTGCAGCAATAAATCTGAATATTAATAACGACAATTTCTCCTTCATTTGGAGCCGAGCAAACCTCCACAGCTGTCAATCGGCATTACGCGGGTAAATTAATAGATTTATAGATGCAGTCTGTGGGGCACCGCATGATATATTCTGCCAAGAAAAATGAGCTGCTGATATTGGTGCCAATGTGTCTGCTGCAGAAAAAAAATTAAAAAATAAAACAAAACAAAACAAAAAAGGTCAAATCTGTGTCAGGCTCATGTGGTATGATCACATTCTGTTATTTATGTAAAAATATAAATTACAAAAGATTTGAAGGAGACGCTGGTCAGTGTTTACCCAGAGGAACAACATCTCTATGCATATCAATATTTACCTAACCTTGTAAACAATGTGTAAAACGGGAGGAAATATTTTGTAAGTTGCAACATTTTATACAGATTTTTTTTGGTTTTCAGCAAAATAGTGGCAGCAAAGATAAAAAGCACTTCTAAAATGCTTATTTTTGGGCTCTTATCGGCATCCTACAACCCTTAATAGGGTACTTGTACTGAGGACATGCGCTTCACTCACAAGCACACACATACAGTATATGTTCCACAGAACACACATGCATTGTCACAGCGGTTGCTATGCGACACAGAGAAGGCAGCCGAGTCCACTCAATTTGTGGAGAACAAAAAAAAATCTTTATTTCTTCTTTTCTAGTCTTCTTTCTTTTGAATTGAGCTCCTAATGGTTAAAGTGTCTCCACTCAAGGAGCATTTAAAAAAGCAGCAGTAAATGGAGCTCTCGATGAAATTGCCCATATTTCAACTTTCCATACCAATCTGTTACCACTTCATCATATAAATACTATAAGTTTGTGTGATTGGAAGATATGACTAGGAAGATTTTTGCACTTTATTAATCTGGCGCTCTGCCTCTTTAAGAATTCGGCTTGGTATATAATTAGCTAAACTTGGTGGATGTCACCAGAAGGGTTAGGTAATGAGGTAAAGTTGCGAGTTGTACACCCACACTGATTGAGATTCTTAGAATCTTTACTAATGACTGTAGCACTATAAAGAACTGGCATTATGTCTCTGCCAAATAAAGTATTGGTGCTGTAATCTCCATGCATGCTAATAAGCTGTTCCGGAGCCTATGCTAGCTAATCTAGCTGTGGTTGTTACTCATTTTTTCACAGATAAAGCTTAAAGCACAGCCATGAACATAGCGGCAAAAATGCTAACATTAAGCTAAGTACTCCACCAATTTGGTCCTGTGTTTGGTGTTACATTGACGATGTTCCCATCTAGTTTTACTTAAACACATTTTAGCAATTGTTCTCTCTGCAATACATACTTGCTTCAAAATACACGAGCGGCGTATTTATATATAATTTGTTAGAGAACATTGTGAAAATTATTTTTAGGGCATTAAAATTCAGTAATTTGCAAACATGGCAACTTCTTTCCAAGTTTTAGGACTACATTAGCCATCTAATCCCTGAAACTCCTTCCATTCTTCTATCTAACATTATTTGACCTCCCGCCTCTTTTCCCCCCACATCCACCTTATCATTCTATCTGACCAAAAAAATCCCCCCCACCGACCTATTCCTACACTACCCATCCATCTTGTTTTCCCACTTCCGCCCCCTCCAGTTTTCCACTCATCCATCTATTTGGTCAAGCCATCATCCAGCCATCAATGCATCCATCCATCCATCTGTTCATCCGCTCCACCCCTCCACAAAACACTTTCTGTCCATACATCTCTCCATTTTAAGCCACCTTCATGCATCATTAGGTAATCCATATGTCACTGCCTCTCATTCCTGCTTAGGTCTCTAAAATCCTCCAACCTTATCCTCCAGCAAGCCATTCATACCTCTTGGTAGCGGGCCAGTCCCCCGTTGACTGCGGCGTCGATGACCCCGTTGAGGCACATGGTGAGAGGGTTGATGTTCTGCATCTGCCGGCTCTGACACTGGGAGATCAATGTGCGCAACTGCAAGTTCTTGTTCTCGATCACCTCAATCGCATTCTCCAGTGGGCTTACCTCCACCTGTACACATGAAGGATGAAGAAACATTTTGTAGCTTTTTATATGAAGCTCTAAAGGGAGCTTTACAAATAATATCTGGAAGCTAAAATATCTATAAGGTATTTGAGTAATGTGGGAATTTTAGAGGGTCTGCTAAATAATAAATGCTACTGAGGTCCTTTATAGTGAAAGGTGAGGCATATTAGGTTCTACAAATCAGGATATTTCAGCTTGTAATACTTTAGTTTTGACCACTTTTTTGTCCCAGAACAGAGCTGTTTTTTCTCCTAAAATACAGCAATTTGAAAAGCTGCTTAAAAAAATACAATGTTGCCAAAATCATTTGGACCTTTTAAGTTGATATGGTAAAAGTTTTAGCACCAGCCTATTTACACATTATGTGGTTTACTTGACATCCAAAATGAGTCTTTTTAGAAGTAAACACTCGATACCAGCTTCTTGTTAAATTTGTTGGAAATGCTCTAAAGAGCCTTTTCAGTGAAAACTGCGCTCTGAGTGAGGCAGCTGCAAAGCTGGGTCAGTATCTTTAATTATATTTGTGCTATTTACCAAAAAACAAAAAACACCTACATGTATCAATTTATTAACCATTATTATAAAGAATTATTGTAGCAGCTTCATTTAAAACTAAGTACTATTTTTTTAAATATACATTAACATATGGACATTTTGTCACATACTCGTGAAGGCACAGTGAAATATTTTTTCCTTCATCCTGATTTCTTTTTCTGTATTTTTTCCTTCTCACACAAAGCTTAATCCTTTTGCTAATTGAGCTTTTGCCAGTCTCCATTTTAAATGCTACTGCACTCCACAGCCATCATAGAGTAACACTGGCTTTACAATCCATATTTCACACCACGCTCAGCAGCTGTGAAGTAAAGAATATGCGCTTAGACCATCACAGACAGACACTGTGTTGGACTGCACAGAACAACATTTCAAAATCTGTGTAAATCTGACCCTTAGAAATCTGATTGAGAAGACAAAGCATTTACATGTAACAGTGTAGCAATTGTCCCATGTCAAATTTGACAGGAATTTGCCAATTACAGGGGAAAGAAATCCCAATACAAAAATCAATTCTAAAAATTGGACACGTTGGTAATCACAGTAAAGCAGTTTGGCTTTTAGCGTGACATCCAATCAAACCAATTGCGGAAACTGAACATCCAATAGCCCCAAACCTATGACTTAGGTCATGATTGCTGCTCAGTCTAATGACTTGGATCAATACTTGTGTATTGGCTGTCATTACTCTAAATTCCAACCTGCAGAATAATAAAAAAAAGAAAGTATCACTGTGTCCCTTGTGTCAAATGGCTGTGTGTTGTGTTTATGCCTTCACTGCTATTTCATCAGACTGGGACACACTCACCAGTTCTCTCTTTTCAACTTCAAACCAGCGGGAGATGCCTGGAAGACTCTGGATCAGAGTCAGAGTTGTCCTCTCCACCCACAGACTCTGCATTCACACAATACATCCATGAGCATTAGCTGATTGCTAAACATATAAAAAAAATCCATAAATACTTAGGCTTGCTGTACACATATCTTAGTGGCAGCACTGTTCAGGATTTAATTGTTGATCCACAGTTAAAGGAAAATATAAAAATGCCTACAACCCAAAAACACACTTTTACTCATATGTCATATGTCTAATATCCTCTCCAACAGTTATGCTGTCAGCCAGCATGCTTGTTATATTTCCAGCCTCTCAAAAGGTCATTAAGACAGCACGCAAGCTATGAAATTTTAATATTAACAGCAGGCTCTAAATATAATAGATTTATAATACAAGTGAAACAACACTACTTTAAAGACATGTTACATATAGACGGCAAACAGTTATTTTATTTTATCTTTTTTTTTGGGGGGGGGGGGTGTACTGTCCTGTACTTAGCACTAGAAACGTCCCTCCTTGTCAAGATCTACAGGCTTGCCATTACTTAATAAGAACAACAGCATGTTTAAGTGTCTACAGCCATGCTGGTTTTTAAAAACTGCTAGCATGCTAGTTTTTCTCGTGAACTGTAACCTCAATGCCACAATGATGTGTCATGCCAAATGCTAGTAATGGTGTTCTAAGTTGATCACAATCTGATGTGTAGTGGGCATGCTACCATGTTAGTTTAACATCTTGGTATACTAACTGGGGCTAAAGGGCAATTGAGTTATGGATATGTGATCCATGCATTTTTACTTTGGGCGGCACGGTGGTTAGCACTGTTGCCCACAGCAAGAAGGTCCTGAGTTCAATTGTGGTTAACTGGTAACTCTAAATTGCCCATAGTTGTGAATGCAGGTGCGAATGGTTGTCTGTGTCTATGTGTTAGCCCTGGCGACCTGTCCAGGGTGTTCAAAAATCGGTAATCCTTTCACAACTTTGGGGGCGTTTTTGTTCAGCTGACCCTTCTAAAGGCCTTCTAATGATCAAGATGCTAACACAGTATAGCTTCATTTATTTAGAGACAGTATCTTGCTCAAGGACACTCCAGCAGAGCAGATGAGCGCTGACATGCACTATTGATCCAGTGTCCTCAGGTTGAAGAAAGGTCTTCCGACGCACTGCACAACATTGCTGCCCTTTTATTGATTTTATGTTTTTTAAGGCCAAGAAATCCTCCTGAAAAAGTCTTGAGGAAAAAAAAAAAGATAGAAAAAAAACATGCACTGCAGTTTAAGAGCAGGAAGTTGAAAGCAGAATCTCACATAAAAAAGCAATTTCTGTCATGCAGATAGAAACTTCAAGAAAAGCTTTCTTTCCTACTTCAGTTTATTACCATATCCTTCCTGCGGCATACTCTTGTCACTATGTCAAAGTTTATTATAGATATTATTTCCATCTAATAGTAAGGACCAGAAATATCCAGTCCTGATGGAAATATGATATCACGATTAAATTTGGCCAAATAGCCTTGATGGAAGTGAGATGAGAAGGCTGCATGAAGCGTGTGCATTAAAGCTGAATATTTATGACAATAATATCCGCGTCTGTGTGTCAGGTGTGCATATCTGTTTAGAGTGTGTGCATCTGCCTGACTGTTTGAGTGTGTGTAACTGCATCACGCTGTACAGGCTTCATTTGCACCAAGCAGTACACTGCTCTGACTAGTATCCGAGTTCCTGTGTATAATTACTGATACCGGAGTCACAATGAATAAAACATGCACTATACACAAAGTAATACCTGAGCACTGGTTCAAACTATCACTCCCTACATGGCCCATGATGGATGAACCGGGCAGAGAAGGAAGTAAACGAAGCAGTTTCGTATCAGTGAAAAATGTTAATTTTCAGAAATGTATGATTTTAACTTTTGAAATATTCATTAAAAAAAGACCTGTTTTCATAGCACATAACATTTTGCAGTGACTCCACATTCAGACTCATTTTTTTCCCTTTTTCTACTCAGCACTAATCCACAATCAATGGTTTGAAGAGAAGATAACCTTAGATAAATGCAGAGAAATTTTCTTTACCTTAAACTCATTCTCCTTGTCTTTGGTGCCCTTGTGAAAGGGCCGGTCATATCTGAACCTCCAGATGTGATTAAACTTGTAGAAGCTTTTGATGTTGTCAGGCACTCCATCTCTCTGTAGCACATCCTGACTGTCGGGGATGGGGGTTACAGCATAGATCTGTAGATCTGAAAGCCCCTGAAGTTAAGGAAAGTGCAAGAGAGAGTGACAAGGGAAAGCACTGCAGACTTAAATGGAAAGAAATCTTCAATGACCCGAATGCATATCGGAACTTCAAACAGGACAAAGACCTACATAGGCAAGAGCTCATGTGCATATCTTTAATCAAGATATTGGCCACACATTTTCTTGCATAGACTAATGCAGAGGTAGGGAACGTTAGTCCTAGAGAGCCGGTGTCCTGCAGGTTTTAGATCTCACCCTGGGACACCACATCTGACTCAAATGATTAGGTCATTATCAGGCCTCTGGAGAACTTCAAGAAATGTTGAGGAGGTAATTTAGCCATTTAAAGCAGCTGCGTTGGATCAAGGACACATCTAAAACCTGCAGGACCCGGCTCTCGAGGCCTGGAGTTCGCTACCCCTGGACTAATGCATAGTCAAGCCGGACCAACGTATCAGCTAGTTATTATCATCGGACAATATCAGCGATTTGCTGATATGTGTATCAGCATTTGTAACTGCTGATAAAGGAAATTTTTAAAAGATGAGACAGAAGAAACACCTTTCGACCATGTTGTAAGTAATGATGTTGCGTAGTTTGTCCACCAGAGGGCACTATGCAACTTCCATGTTGACAACACGTTTTTGAAACCATAAAGTTTAGTTTTAAACCTCTCAGGCTCAAATTAAACTTTTTGTTGCTAATGCACAACCAAGTCCTGCAGTGGTACTTCTGAGTAAAAAAAAAACTCATAAAATATGTATGTGGGGTAATCAGGATGTTAGTTTTTAACTGTTGCAAATCGGCAACGCCTGCCTTGAGAGGGTTAAGCTGCATTGTCAAATTATTTCTAGAACAGACTCACTAATATCTTCACAAAATAACTGTGAGGAAAATCTTTTTACGTTTCAAAATCTGATATATCGGTCTATATATGAGTATGAGAAATTACAAATGTCGGTACGGCCTTAAAAATCCTATGTTAGTCAGGTTCTAATGCACAGTACATATCAAATTTTGTTCAAATTGTGTGTAATGTGTGTAATATATGTGTAAAACATGGTGAAGGTTCTGTCATTGTTTGGGAAACGTTTCAAAATTGATGCAATAAATGCAGAAAAGTACTGTGAGATTTTGAATCATCAATAACAAAACAACACCTGCTTGGCAACAATGTTTCAGCATGACAATGATCCCAAATACCCTGCAAATGCATTAAATGCATATCTGGATGGAGAAGTGCACAGTGGAGCACTATTAGTCATGGACTGGCCTCCCCAGATCAACATTATTAAAGCAGTGTGGGATCATCCTGACAGAATATGCAACAAAAAAGCATCAAACATCCAAAGAAGATCTTTATATGTCCTTCGAGAAGCCTGGTGAACTATTCCTGAAGACTACTTAAAGAAATGACAATAAAACGTGCCTAAGGGAGTTCAGGCTATGTTGAAGAATAAACGTGATCATAACGTGATCATAACGTGATCATACCACATATTGACTTCCAAGCTTGTTAGGATTATACAAGCTGTTTTTTTTGCTTAATATGTTGTATTGTCATGTATGTTTCCCCATGTTTCAATAAATCGCAGCACCTACTTCCCCTTTTCCTGGCAGAATTAAAGGAAATGATGGGTGACTCAAAACTTTTGCCCAACACTGTAAAGCAAGAGGGAAAAATAAGTTTTTCTTTTGACTAGTATGAGAAAACATACAGTGAGACTTGACAACTTGAGCAGTGTAAAAAGGCAAGGAGTGAAAAGTGAGTTAAGTGTCTTTCAAAAATCCCCAGCCTCTCCTTTATTATGAGAAACTGATGAACAACTATATCAGAGAGAGGGAGGAGAGCTGACGCACATGAAATGCATGAGTGTTTGTATCAAGGATTTACAGATGGGTGAGCAATCAGAGAGACTATTGATTGGCCTAATGTGAGAACAACACAGCAGCTACTTCATTCAGACGTCACTTTGAGTGGAGCGTCTGCATAAAAGGTAGGCACATCGTACATAAACTATTCAAAAATGAAAAGTACATCTTAACTTGAGGCCATTTTCTAATCAGTTTACATTTTGATGTCACCCACACACCTGGAATATTTCCTAACAGCAACTTTGAGGGCTGCAACACTACTGTGTTGACAAACTCTGCCAACCTCCAGACAGGAAGACATACAAACACCTGCCAAAATACTTTAAACCTTTTTGCGATTGTTCCTGCTACACTAAGACTGCAATTTGCCGCAGTGACAAAGACACACACACACACACACAGAAAGACAGACACCAGCCTCACTTTCATAGCTGGTAAACATGTCTATCTTCAGTCTGTTCTCTCTTTTACTGTTGTTTCCTTCAGTCTTTGTGTCACTATGTCATCAAGTCTGCCTGTTTTCTTCCCTCTTCTATCTAGACCAGGGGTGCCCAATCCCGGTCCTCGAGAGCTACCGTCCTGCAGCTTTTAGATGCATCCTTGTTCCCACACACCCGAATCAAATGAATGGCTTGTTATCAGGCCTTTGCCAAACACGATGGCATGCTGAAGAGATAATCAAACCATTTGATTCAGCTGTGTTGGAGTAGGGATGCATCTAAAAGCTGCAGGATAGTAGCTCTCGAGGACTGGGATTGGGCAGCCCTGATCTAGGCCAACAGTTGTCCCTTACATTGGTGTGAATAATTAAAAAGTCCCACATACTATAGGAGTGAATCTGAACACTGCATGGAAATGAGAAAAATGAAGGGAGCTTGAGCTTAGGTTAGTTGATTTGTACCTGGTCCCTGGTAGGAACATGGCTTAGTTGTTGTGTTTAAGGAAATGCAACACCTTAGTGCAGGGGTCCCCAATCCCAGTCCACGAGGGCTGGTGTCCCTGCAGGTTTTAGATGTGTCCTTGATCCATCACAGCTGATTTAAATGGATAAATGACCTTCTCAACATGTCTTGAAGTTCTCCAGAGGCCTGGTAATGAACTAATCATGTGATTCAGGTGTGTTGACCCAGGGTGAGATCTAAAACCTGCAGGGACACCGGCCCTCGTGGACTGGGATTGGGGACCTCTGCCTTAGTGTGTCTGATTGTGATTTGTATTAAATTTTGTATACTGCATGCAATTTGCAGCACTGTATGTTTGCATGATAGCATGTGCCTCATGTCGCCTGCAGGGCAATTGTGTACATGTATACACGAGGCTAGCTGAGCATCCCTGGCAGCACAGTACACATGCATATGCAGTCGGTTTAGTCCCCACGTCCAAGACTGTATCTGCTTAGTTGGGGTTTCATGTTTGACCACAACTTTATTTCATGCCTCCATGTACACTGAAGGATACACTGTGCGTCTGCCTGGTATATGGTCTGGTCGGGCTGGTTTACGTGCTGCATGGCGATGGCGTGGGGGAACTCGTTGAGCATCCGCTGCTGGAATGCCTCCAGCCTCTCGTAGTCATGGCCTCGGCACACAAACTCCTTATTCTGCAGTAGAGGGGGGTTAGGAAAGAAGCAGCGTGGGGTTAGCTTGACATCTAGTGGGCACAGACTGAAACTGCAGCACCATCTGCAAACTCCACCAAGGACAGGGCCTGTTACATCATTAAATGGCACTGAATAAGACTTGCTGAATGTCACCTTCCACTGGAAGAGTCTTATATAAGAAAAGTTCATTCTTTCAGAAGCGCCGTTTCTTTTTTGAAGAGGGTGAAAGTATTATTCCCTTCAACTAGCTGTTCAAGACAAAGAGGGAATATGGTGATTTACATACCCGTAAGAAGAAAGGAAACTTCTTCCCATAGAATCCGACTCTGAAGAATTCAGGTTCTAATCTTTGCTGATCCATGATCTTGTCATAGAGAGATGCTTCCATCATCTGACAATAAAAGACAAAACTGCTTATAAACCAACAGTGTCTAATCTGTTAGTTTTATTATGCATTTTTCTGACTAACCAGGGCATCATCAGGTTACAAAAAAACAAAGGACTCCTCAAGCAGCATCCCCACAGCTTCTGGAACAACTTACCCTCATTTTACTCAAGTTCCTGTAGTCGTAGTACGACTCGTACTGGTCAGCAAGCTCTCTGCAAAGGATGATGCCATTCTCCCAACACTGAGGACACAAAAACACACACTTATTCCCTGTCACCTTCATCGTGCCCAGTCTGACAGTTACAGACTGACCCGAAACCTACTTAACACTAAGACACTTGTTCTGCAGTGCTCACACAATCGGTCTCCACTGGATGGCACTGGCGAGTCAACAACGCCAGCAGACACAAACAAGCTCTCGATGCAGGTACGTGCAGCACCAACCATCTTACTAATTAAATGAAAAGCTTTCCTTTCCTGCTGCCTTCCACTCTGTGATCGGGAGCACTGGAAGATGGCATAATTCGTGAATGTAAAGGATATTTGCACTACGAGTAACGAGGGGTGGCATTTTTAACGATTCAAAGAGATTTCCCCCCAAACATCAGAGGTAATGATGCGTTATTTTGAGAGGGTGAGCGTAGTTTTGTTTTGCCATTTCCCCCCTTCCCCTGAGAGTACAGAGAAACAGCAAAGGTAGTTAGGATAACGAGATAAAACTGGAAAAGAGAAGTGAAGTTGGGATGATGAAAGAAAGCAACTCCTGAGAGACGAAAACAAAACTACAGCCTGGGAACCGTTTATCAAGTGAGAAACGCTGCGTCCTGAATTAGCTGAGCTCTGTTTGCGCTCACATTTCTCACTGATGAGATTATTTTAGCTAAATGCGGCACCATCAGAGCGAATCATGCTTTAACAGTCAGCGTGGCCATCATCGCCATCTGAGAGGAACAGTGTGGAATACTGTGGGACAATATGGATCCCGCTCTAATTACAGCTACCTGCAATTCCCTTGATTAAGTGGAAGAGGTGCTGCGACCTCTAGTCAACGTCACAGTTCATAACAGATAGAAATATCTCTGTACAAGGATTTTGGCCTTCCTCTTCATTTTACGTGAATGATGTCGTATCTACTAAACAAGCAGGAAAAGAAGTTCTCTCATCTTTCACCCCGATGCGTCTGAGCCGACTATTAATGTTTCATGAAACTGTTGATGCTTATTATTTTTGAAATATACGTATTAATGGCCAGCATATATTTACTCTAGGAGAGCCATCAATAATATGTCTGCGCCTCTATTTCGTTGCCAGGTATGAAATAGAAATGCATTTAAATTAGAAGGCTCTTGAATATGCATGAGAAGCTGACGTGCTGCTGGGTATTAGCTTGGCACAAACTCCTCTGAATAAAACTGAACATGCTGTTGCTTTACACTGGCACAGTACATTCACTGGCATTTAGCGGTGTTATAGGGAACCAGTTGTCCTGCTGGTGTTTGGGCTCAGCTTACTTCCTTCATTCTACCTTGCCAGTGTGCTAGAAATGTCACAGATTACATCACATGACAAATGTTCTGGTTTCTGTAAAGTCAAATGCAAATGTATTAGACGGATGACTGTAGAGGAAAAACTGGCGCTTTCCAGCTTACCTTCCCCCTGTCGAAGTTCTGGATGATAGTGAGATGCAAATATTCTTTCCTTTGCCACTCGCTCTGCATGGGGTAGTTGAGAAACTCTCTGAGCGGCCTGTCTGACCATTCCAATAACTCGTCATAGAGCAGCAGGGTGTAGGACGCCTCTGTGAGCATACACAGAGAAAAACAGCATATTAATTTACATTTACAAGTTCTTTAAACAAGTTTTTTTCTTGTTTAAAGAACTTGTGAAGCATTCAGTGTCTCAAATACTGATGAATACACTGAAGCAGAAGAACATGAACAGATGACAACATGAAAGCACATTTCAATAATCATCATACAGTATGTGTTCAGACCAGGGGTTAAAGTGGGACGGATCTATGTGGAACCGCAATCCCACACCTTTGATTAATGACCAATTAAATCTAATAGGCAGTGAGGTTGATTTTCATATGCTGCAGTCTGGCGGTGCTTCCAACTGATGCCACAAAAACCATTAAATCACCCCATGGTCACACCTGCATGCACCATTTTTTACCCTCCTTCTCTCCCCTGTTGCAGCTGTGGTTAATGCTTACATGTCATATCCTGATTCACATGAGATTTACTTTTACATTTTTAATCCAAATGTGTGTAAAATCTATGGTCTTCATCAGTCTAAATAATGCATATTATGCATGGGTCTTTCTTATTTCAAACATCTGCGGATATTCTGGCCTATCTCATAAGAGAACACTTTTTTGTGTCTATCCCTTTTTTTATTGGGTGAGTCAAACCAGGAGAGCACACTGCTAAAAATGTAAAACATTAACGTGGCCTCCAACACATAACCCATTTCTTCTTTTTATAATTTTTAGCCAATGTCTTTTTATTGAGTTTTTCTTTCATACATATAAACAAAAAGAGAAGAAAAGGATTACAGATGATCTGTACATTTGGGGTAATTAGCCCGTTCGTTTAACGCTGTGAGAAAAGAAAAGAAAAGAAAAAAGGGAAATAAAGAAAAAAAGAGAAGTATTAAACATAATATTAAACATATGTTTAATATTTCCCCAAATAACATAATCCCTGCAAAATAATTCATTCCCACCCAGGTCACTGCCCTAGTCCTGTACACTGTTTTTCCACACCTGACATAAGAGAGTTTGCTGAAAAATTGTTATAGATTTTGAAATGCATCAAGGAAAGGACCCTACATGCTTTGAAATTTCCCAGTAGAGTTCTGAGTGAATGTCTTATTTTCTCTTTTATACACACAACATGAGGTCATATAACCACTGTTTGTGAGTGGGAGGGGCAGCGTTCCGCCACCTCAGTAGGATTGCCCTCCTGGCCAACAGGGAACAGAATGGAGAGGAGAGTTGGTAGGAGGGAGAGGAAGACAAGGCTACTTTTCAGAATCAAGTGAGGAAGCTTTGCCCTGTGCATGTCTGCATTTCTCTGTTGCACTTTGTTGCACGTGCCTTCTAACTCCTTATTTCTCCTCTGCGTTTCCTGAAGCGTACACTGCAGGTCTTCATGTCTTTTCTCTTGTTCTTGATTTTGCACCTGCACTTCAGTATAAACTTCTCTGTATTTTTCTCAGCATTTCATTGAACCTACACTCCATCTTTGAACATCTTTTTTCATTCTAGTTCAATGGTTTTATCCTTCATTTTTTTAACATATACCTGTAGTTCTAGATTTCTCCTCTCAAAGTCGTAGAGAGTAGAGAATCTGGAGAAATTCAGCTTCTTTCTGATTTTCTTGCACTTTCTCTTGAAGTATTTGTGTGTAGTGCTATTTGAAGCGACACTTGCAAGCCTTCATTGTATTTCTCGATGTTCTGTTCTGTTTAATCTAACTGTTAAAATTTTAATTGGTGCCCAAGGTGGGTAAATTGTGTCCAAAATGTTGCCACCAGATGGTGCATCTTTGTGGAGAAAAGCCATGAATCTGTTCATCTAAACCTGATCTATTTTATAACATTATTGGAATGAGATCACGGATACAAGATTTGGGTAAGGTGTTCCGGTCTAGCATGTCCTAACATGTGTAGACCCCAGCATGTTGACAAGATTAGATCTATTGGCTGGCCTAGGAAAGACTCCCCGGATAAGCTGGAGGAGGTAGCCAGAGGGAGGTCTGGGCTTCCCTGCTGGCCGACTAAGAAATTAGTGATGGCTCATGTAATATCTTCTTATTAATCGTAGAATGTAGTGGCTAAATCCACAAAGTTTAGTAAACTTAAGAACCAGCATCAGGAAAAGCTGCACAAAGAAAAAAAATTTAAACCTACTGGACCTCACAATGGGAATTACGTAATGACTTATTTCTGTCCCCTTACAACAGACCTTATGATTCCCTGCCAAATCCCAACTTAAAGCCCTGGTTATGACAAACAGTAAAACCGCAATAATGCATCACCCACGCTCAGTCACACTGTACTACAAGGCAGTATATTCCTTTCAATGTACCTGTGTAGTTTTGTGCTTTCAGATGCAGATCATACAGTTTGTGAATGTAGCGGATGTACATCTCTTCTTTGTTCAACTCTGTTTTGTAGAAGTTCTGGCAGGAGCGGGAGATGATTCAATGAAAAAACATGAGAGAAAGACGGAAAACATTAGCAGAGACACCATCATAACCATTAGAGAGGGAATTTAAACAAGTAATGAAGGCATTTAAAAGTGGTGCAACAATATAGTTCTGCTGCTGATTTGCAGGGGCCTTTTGATCCCTCTGCCTACACACTGAGGTCCTCTTGCACATAACTCCAGTTAAATAAAAAAAAAACCCACAAGAATACTCAATTATCATCTATATATTACATATGTTTTACTTTTTTCATCATTTTGAAATAAAAAGGTAATAACTTCAGAGTGCAATAGCAACAGAAGATAAACACTGACATATTTGCCTGACACTCACCAGTAAACTGACAGTACATCCGATCTTTTTGCCATCCACTTCTCCCAACTTCATACAATCCCTGCAATAGAAACATTGAGAATTTGACTAAAAGGACCAAGCACGTGTGTCTCTGGAAGTATTTTGTGAACGTGTGCGCGCGCCCACCTGTAGTCTAGCAGTCTTTCCATTAAACGAGTGACGGTAGCGATCAGAGAGATCCCGCTCTCCCTCCAGGTCTCTCTCTCGATCTTCTTCAGCAGGCTGAAGGACAAATGAAGAGAGACAGAACAAGACAAAGATGTAAAGACCAAAAGAGACGGGGAGGGCAAATGGGGGGGGGGCGATGGAAGAAACAACTAAGAAAGGAAAGGAGGCGAAGCAAAATTAATAGCAGTCATACTGGTGTCACCTATGCTTGTTGGCCTGCCTACAGGAGCTCAAGAAAGAAAAAACACAAAGGTGGCTAAAAATTTTTTACAACACCTTATTTACTGTTATGCCACCAAAACAGGTTTTTATAGAATTACGGGCAAACACACAACAGCCAAAATACTGAAGCTGTTTATTCTTCTTTTTTTTGTAATTGCTCCACATTTCCCCTCACACAGACGACACTGAGAGAACAAAGAGGAGGGTGTCTTACCTAGGGTACGGACCAAACAGAGGAATTCTACTCCAGGCGGGAAGCATAGGCGGAATAAATTAATATTAATATTAGCACACACTCACACAGGTTAGTTTAGGGATTAGTGGACTTAGTAGGAAAAAAAAATAATTATGAACTTAAAGTAGGCTTAAATCAAGAAAAACAAAAGAAAATTGAAATTAAACATAAAAAAGTGTTAATAATAACTTATTATGCATGATTACAATATAGCGCACACTATAACTACTGAACTTTACAAAATATGAACCGCAGTGCCTCTGCATTTTATTAATGTTTCACGTGTACAAATGGTGGGAAAGAGAATGATCGACTATGGAAGACAAAGGGATATTAGAAGTGGATCCATACTCATAAAATAGATCACACTTTGATTTGTGGCTGGGCGGCAGCAGAAGAGTGATTCGGAAATACGACTTCATTTAATGCAACATGGTTTTCTTTTCCTTTTTCTTTTAAAGTTGAAATGCAAGATTTTTGCTTTGAAAGCTTCAAATACTAACAGCCCAGAGAGAAGGGCGACATAAAAATATAAACAGAAAAGAAGCAGGGACCAACATACGCACACACTCAGGTGAACACACACACACACACATATATGAAAAGGTGTGCACAAACACTAAGCATGCAGGTGTACAAACCTGGAAACTCAAGGACAGACAAAAGGAGCTGACCAAAGAGGAGGTGTGAGTGAAGATGAAGGCGATTAAATGCTCATCACTTACCTCTCACTGCTTGAAAAATATGCTTTACATAAGCAATTTCAAATACAAAACTACCTATTGTATATTTGTATAATAATGACATGTTTGTTAGTTTGAAAGTAAGCCTGCAGCTTTCTGTGTTGCTTCCCTCATTAGCTACATGCTCTGAAAGCAACCTAACCCATTTAATGGCTTTCTTTATTGAAGTACAAGAGGCCTTTTCAGAGCTGTAATGCTGCTATCTGTGCTCTGGGTTTTCAGGGTTAAAGGCTAATTCTCAAAAGCAGAATACTTAGACACATCCACTTCCCGATAAAACGCCCATTTAGTGAGGCAAATGACCTGCAGATTGCAGCCCACGCAGATAATTTACCTGATGAAGCCTTGTGTGGGTTGCATCATTTAGGTAATTAGACCCCCATAAACAGCTATTTTCACTGGAAGTGCCCAGGTCTCCTAAACTAGCCTTCATGCACTTTCAAGTAGGTTTTTGCTGGGATTTTACTGTTTATTGTAAAAAATAAATAAATAAATTTTTAAAAATTGCTTTCGCAGCCAAATTATTTAACAAATTTGCAGAGACTTTTCCTTCAAAAGTCTTTCTGGAAAATTTCTACTTTATTAGATTTTGTAACATTTCTTGATTCTTTTACCAACTCACATGCTGTTGAAGAGCTCCCTGTATGTCTCATCGCCTTTGCCTTCAGACATCAGGCTGTCCAGCTTGTCAATCAACTTGGCCTCCACCTGTGAGGAAAAGCATTTAAAGCTCAGAGGCTCGCAGTCTGAACAACACTGACATAACAAAGAAGAACGCAGAGCTTGATCTTAAAGTGTGCAGCATCAAAAAAGTAGACTTAATTATCTGAATGAGAATGCATAATTCTCTTAAACTTGCAGTATTTGCAATGACCAGCAGAGGGTGACTTTGACTCTGACTGAGAAAAATCTGACTGCTTATTGATCACTTGTTTTATTACCTGAATAGACATTTTACTAATGATTTTTGAGTACTAGTTTATACAACGTGATACTTTTAGAGAATTGTTGATAATAAAGCAGGATATGCTTTAGGGAGTACGTTTTGTGAGTGACAAGACACCAATCGATCTCACCCATCTGTCAATTTCTTTACAGTTAAATTGTTAGAATTTACAGTTATGTGAAAAACTAAAGACATGCCATGACCAAGTAGCCTGTAGAACCACCTTTAGCAACAAAACATAAGTAGTTGTTTTCTGTAATGCTCTGTCTCTCACATTCACATGCTTCAGTTCATATATTATACTAATTATTGTGGTTTCTGAAGTTTCAGAAATGTAAATAATATTATTATTTAGCAATGATAAACAAAACCAGCTATAAATGAATGTAAATGTTTTAGAAGGAAATTAAACATCACACACACTGCAATTATTACAAGTTATATTTCCAATTATCCAGTTATATAGATGTGGCTTATTTTTGATTATGACAAGGATGAATTTAGCTTTCATTAACCTTTGCAACTAACAGTTAAAGCCAAGATTAAATAGTTCTGAGTTGGTGAATTGATTTCAGTGAAACAGCAGCATGCAGTACCTGCTTAAAATTGCCACTGCGTCTTTGCTCCCAGTCCATCATGTCGTGGAAAATGGGGATCATGACATTTCTCAGATCAGGTTGAGGCACCAGCGTCACCTCCAGGAACGGCCCAATCATTGCTGGGATGAAGTTCAACTTATGTTCACCTGGAGGAAAGATACAGATCGGCACAGAGGTCAGGCTTTCACTTTATCCCTGCACACAGCATATTCTTTATGTCAGAGACAATTTACCCAACTCTGGAAAGGTGTCTTCCTTCAAAACCTTTGCAATAAATCCTGCTCTAGCAGTTCATGAAGTTCCCAAAAGCCCCAAAACTTTCTGTTTTGATTGTTTTCTGCTACTCCCCCATTCTAATCATTTAAACAAACATTACACCTTTAAAAAATAATGCCTCAGATGTTTTGTTTTCTTTGGCTAACACAGGTCTGAATTCAAAAGGTCAAGTGGATTTCTCTCCTCTGTCCTCCCTTTTAGACAGATTCTAATAAAGTGCACTTCACAAATTCCTTCCAATTTGGCTGAAGTGCTAAAACGAAACAACTTAGAGTGCACAGTTTATTCCATCATTTTCAGCAGAAAGATGTAACGTTATTATTACTATCAAATAAAAAAAGAAAGGGGGGGGGGGGGGGTTCCAAAGTGTACTTGAAAATGAGAAAAACCACACTTGAACAGTACGTTGGAAATTACCATAAAACAAAATTGCATCCATCCATCACAGAGTCAGAACAAAAGCATCCACATAAAGGAGACCAAGGCATCCAGTCGGTTGCCATGGTGACAAATGGTATAAAGAAGAAAAAAGGGTTTTTTGTTTTTTTTAGATCCCATCAGCTCAAGTACAGAGAGTTGTTTGCTTTGTTGCATCACACAGATTCCAAGAGCTCTACTTTTGCACCAGAGGAGCAATAAATATGAATAAATAAAAACAGGATTTAGATAGTTTCAATAGAACCACAGGACTTTAAGAGATCCAGCTATTGCTGAAATGAAATCAAACACTAGCACTTATAAGTACCTGCAAATATGCCATGTACGTCATTAGGTTAAAATCCCTTCACAAATTTCTTTCCAAACATTTAGGTCCTGCATCAGCAAATCTTTTACTTTTTTTTTTTTTTTCTTTCTGCACACTCTCCAGCTTTTTTTGGGCCTCTTTTCCTTTATGAGCACTATGGAGGCTGTAGTGCCATTTATAAATGAGAATTTGGTCCGCATGATGGCCCACGTTGTTACACATCATGCAGATCCATCCATATAATGATCAAGCTGGAATCCAGCAAAGGTGTGAATTGCAAAGCACAATGAGACGGATCCCGTGCATGGAAACATTGAGTAAGTACTCAGTAAGTATCTCTTGTGAATATGCCACATGAAGGACGATGAGCTTAACAACTTTCTCCGTCATGGGTGTAGCCCATGTTGAGGAATAAGATGTGCGCTATGATGGGCCTCTATCACCTTACCTAAATTCTGCCACATGCTGAAGATCTCACAGCCCATCATCACCCTCATGTCTCCATATCTGCATGATAAAAAAAAAACAACGACAAAATGCGGTTAAAAATGTGTGCACATACTGATGGAAGCTGTAGAACAGCATGTTAAGCAGTCATTAGAGTGAGTGTACACTGTGTGTGTCCAGCTGTGTTGAGGTTCTTGACAGACAGGAGGAGCAAGATAGAGCGGCTTGTTGAGTAGGTGTGTGGCTCATTACAGACTGCTCTAACGCATCCAGCAAAGAATACCAAGCATTTGTAAATAATCAGCACTTACTTTTCCAGTATTTTCTTTCTCTTGGAGGGAGAGAAGGATTCAAGTTGAAGACAGGGCTGGTTGATAAATATTACAGACAGGTAGAAATACGAATCCCACACCTGCAATAAAAAAAACATCACTTTGTTAACGTGCACAACCTCCTGACTTTAACCTACAAAAGTGTCTACCTGCATGTGGGTACACAGTAACTTACTATCAGACACAATACTGATAGGACAAACAGCCTCCCAGATCTTCAGATTACATCATTTTCATTAAGCCAATAGCAGCAGCAATCCTACAAAATTCCGCTATTAAAGGAATTCAAACTGAAAAAACAGACCATAGGATAAGCCTATACGCTGATGATGTGTTACTTTACCTTGAGAACTCACATACCTCTCTGCTGAAGATGATCACACTTATAGATTACTTGTCTATATTAGACTATTCCATCAACTAGAGTAAATCAACAGTTTCGCCTCTGAATTGAATCTTTAAGAACATCTCCACCACTGCGCTACAGTCAGGTAACATCAGATGTTTAGGTGTAAAAATTTTCAGACTGAATCACATTCCTCTACTAATGTAGAGGGGATTATCTCACAGAGTGCAATACTTCACCTATATTAATCATGGGGAGAGTTGCAACAATTAAAACGATGGCCTAAAATCAGCCATCAGTCTATTGATTAGTTTAAGACACTAGACTCAAACATCTCAAAATGTTTATGAAAACAACAAACCATCACGAATCAGTTTAAAAACGCTACAAAAGCCAAAATGCACTGGTGGTCTAGAATTACCCTGTTTTTTCTATATGTTTCCAAATGGATCAAATCAAGCCTGTTAGATAGTCCATGACTGTACCTGGTCAAGCACCATATAGAAAAAATACTGAAACCAGATTATGTATTTGATGTTGGTGTAAAGTATATTTATTGTTCTTTTTTCTGTTTTTTAGCTTTCAGCTCACTACTGCACAGTCTGCCTTAAGCATCTAAATAATAGTATTGGGTCGATTTTATATCCATGTCTCAGTTTTTGTGATGTGTGATGAACTTCCATATTATATATGTGTCTGCCTGTGTGTCAGTAGTAAAGTAATGCAGCAAACTTTTTGAAGCTATTTTGACATTCAGACTTCTGAAGCACTGCAGCACTGTTCAGACAACACACACACACACACACACACAAAGCCTGCCAACTTCCCTTACCTTGTAGTCAAACTTGTCATTGAGGAAGTTTTTCCTCAGAGCGTCAGAAAGGTAGAGGACAGTTGTGATGATGACACTAAAAGAACAAAAAGGGACGCAGAAAGCAAGAGGTGGAGAAGATTACTACTGTGTCACCTTGGAGGGGAATCTGTCATTTCCATTCTGCACTGCTAAAGGAAAATGTGAGCAGAGAGGCAAAACCATAAATAGCTAAGGCATAACATTTTTAAGTTACACTTTTCTGTCTGACAAAACCTTTTCATTATGAAACAACTGTTACTTGTTTTTCCTAGATGATATCATCTCTGTGCCACTTGATAGTGACCTCCAGACAATAATATGGATGGATAAGCACTGCATTTACTCTCATATTAAATGAGCACACTACATTCAAATCTCTCCATCTTCTGAAGCTTTTTGTGCGATCAAAATCAAGTGTTAACTGAGAGAACCAAGGTTGAATATTTTAGCAGATGAAAGCACACAAACAGAATAAATGACTAGTTGTGAGTGAGATGCATACTGCATATCTGCATGAGCCTCTGATTTCCTGTCTGTCCTCATTCGTGTCCTCTTCCTGCTTTCCTTGATTTGTTTGCGTGTGTGTTCTTACTTGTTCGTGACCAGTCTCATGACAGTCCAGTCTTTAGGGAACATTTCTGGTCGGATTAGGATCCTGAAGACTGTAAAGATATGAAGGAGGAAATCCTGCAACACAAACACATGCAAAACAACACCAAGGCACATTAAGTTTGTTACTCAGTAAAGAGTTATTGCAGAAGAAAGATTCGGGATGGAGCTTATTTTTGACAACCATTTACTATCCTATTATATATTAGGTATAATTAAAAATATATAAAAGAAATGTTTCTGTTGGCCATTTTAATATTTTCTAGCTATAAGCTACTTCTTGACTTCTCTTTATCTCTGCACGCTCTGTGGGAAAACAAACAACCTAAAACTTCACTGTAGGTCCTTTTTCCATTTGTACCTCCTCAGATAGACTTGGATCGACCGATTTTCCATTAACAAACAAGATGCTCTTATGACTCATCGAGTGACACCACTGACCAGCCAATTGGTGGCATGCAGTCTGACAACATCACATTTTAGAACCTGCATGGATCGCTTTGGAACCCTGGCCGTACAGGTACTATGACCTAATGAAAAACCCTGAAACCTGTGGTGAGCTGTGGCGAGTTGATCCAAGTAGGTACTAATGGAAAAGGGGCTCTTTTCCAGTGTGAACCACATTAAATCTGCTCAGAGTTAGTATGAAGGTAGAACAACTTCCTCTGCATCTGTCCATGGTGCTGAATTGTTAATATCAGCTCTATTTAAGGACACTACACTGTACACAAATATCTGATCCTAACACTTCTCAAGTGTTAAGGCAAATGCAGATCTACTATGTAACTATGTAGTCTGTACATAGGATAGGATGTGCTGTGTTATCAACTGTAATAATATTATACACTCAAAGTCTGAGCCTCTAGAAAGATGCGCTGCACATGTGAAAGCAGTAAATCTGGTTTCATCTGCATGTTTCACTTAGGTTTTACCACCAAACCCAGCATCAGGGTTCACTTAGTAAACTCTTTTGATTACACTTTTTTTGATGCATGTATCAGAAATAGAACTCACAAAAAGCACATTACTTCAGTTAACATTAATTCCCAATAGAGTAAACCCATGAACTTAATATCTTTCTGTCTCTTATTTTTCCTGCTGCCCAATTCTACACAATTTGTAGAAATTGTAGTAATACCATCAACAGGCATTAATTATAATCTTTTACTTTTAGACTTGCAGACAGACAGATATGGATGGAGGGAAAGAGAGAAAGATCGAGTGGTCTTACCCTCAGGTCGTCTTTGCTGCTGAACGCCTGCAGCAGCTTCTGATAGTGCTTGTCACTCATCTGTCGCAGAAGCGCCAACAAACATGCCACAAATTCTCCCTGACAACACAACACATAATGAGAGGGAGAAGATGGAGCTTTAATGTTGTTGCATATTCAGGGAAAACTTTTATTTTTCTGTCCTTTTGGAGAAGAAATGAGTTCAAAAAATAAGATCTATTGTGCTTTGAAAATAATAGTGGAACTAGTAAGAATTGTACTTATGTTAACAGGATTTTTAAGAGTTTCCTTGACCTTCCTTCATCAGACAATGATGATCACATTGTCATCCACCTCACCATTTCCGCCATTCCAGAAACTATGTTTATTAATCTAATTACGCTTCTACATATTGTCAAGTTCTGGCATTTATAGCAGTAAGCTAGCTTACAAACACACACACACACACAGTAAAACACACATACAGTGACATCCTGGAACTGTAGTCTCATGGAGGTTCCAGCAGGCTGGGGCCGGTTGCTAATTTCCAAGATAGTCCTCAGTAAAACTCCCAGCAGGCTTTCCACAATTAGCTCCACTTCCTCAGACACCACAAGCTCCTGAGAGGGAAAAGA
Organism: Maylandia zebra; assembly: GCF_041146795.1. Taxonomy (NCBI): domain Eukaryota; kingdom Metazoa; phylum Chordata; class Actinopteri; order Cichliformes; family Cichlidae; genus Maylandia; species Maylandia zebra. Next base: position 33,381,311 of record NC_135183.1, on the reverse strand, counting down.
AAACACACCCATGTGAGAATGAATCACATATCAAAGTACCACATTACCTTGAGAGAGAGAGTATTAGCATTTAGAATAGAAAGAAAAAAAAAATGTGAATCTTGAACGTAAGAGTCACTAAAATTCAAACAGACTCCATCTGTGCACTTATGTCCTCTTAAAGTTACCTGGCATTGTTCTGCTAGCACAACACTCAACCGGATTCAACAACTGACATCATTCTGCCTCCGAGCCAACGTCTACACCCCTCCCCGCCCTGCCACCGCTACCCTGTAATTCTATTTTCATCAGTTTTAATGAGTCTTGCACCAGAATGTGGACTAATAAGAAGTTTCAGGGCCATGCAGAACATTTTGAGACTATAACTTAAAAAAGAGAGAGGAGAATGGAAACGAATAGGAGAAGGTAGAATACAAAAGACGTAGAGGCAGTTAAAGATGAAAAGAAACTCAAATAGAGCAGTGAATAAACTGGTGTGTGTGTGTGTGTGTGTGTGTGTGTGTGTGTGTGTGTGTGTGTGTGTGTGTGTGTGTGTGTGTGTGTGTGTGTTTCTCTCTAGTCTCTACCCCTGACAAGACAGACAGGTCTTGGAAAGAGTGATAATGAGAAGGAGCCTCACTGGCACATTGACTGCCACTGCTGTCACTTCCCTTTAGATATGGTGCCAGTGGGTGCTCATGTGTGCACGCATTTGTGTATGTGTTTTTCTGGCTGCCTCTTCCACTAGCTGCCTCCTTTGCAGGGACCGGTAAAAGCCCGGCAACCTGAGCAGGTACACACAGACAGGCAAATCACACAAATACACATACACAGCTCAAAGTGACTGCCGCTTTGACAGTGTCCATTGCTAAATTGATGGCTCTCATTACTGGACTGCACTGCTGCCAGTGTCCCAGTTACCAAGACTAATTGACCATATACACGCAACAAAGCAATCTGCTATTGCAGTGTACTGGCAACGATACTGGTGTAGGACTGATTCCTGTGGTGTTGACTTTCTTTAATTATTTTGGGAGATATAATGGGAGGGATACTGTCATGCAGATTCTTGAAAATATCAGGAATTGATTGCAACTGCACAAGTTTCTATGAAGCGATTACACCATATTATTTATGATTTCAAAAAGTTATTATTCTATGACTTGGAGGAGCCAGGGATATTTGCTAACACTTTATAATAAGACATGCAACTGAGGCTGTAATTCCCGAGTGATTAAATGGTGTTATTTATTGAAGTTACAATGTCTTTAAATTTACCTACAAGTACTTAACGGTGTATGCACTAGAATAAGGGGGTGACAAGTCAGATTTTTACAGGAAACAAAGAACTTGGTATACTGCAAGAACATTTCGGTAGTCTGTAAGTCATTTTAAGTAACACATAACTTCAGGTATTTTACACGAGAGGAAATAAAAGTTATACCGCAAGTAATTTCAAGCACTGTATAAATAGTCGTCATTATTATGTAACTTCTTCATAATTTTCATGGAAAAGCACAGGTCTGCAAATTTTGATGGTCTTTTATTTTTTCTTGTTTGTCTTCAAAATTACCATGAAATTGTTATTATTTGTAGGTAAATATAATTTCATTGTAATTTCAAGTAATTAAAGTTCCATTTAATTTCCATTGAATCAGCACTTAGTTGTAGGAATTACGCCTTTAGTTGTACACCACATGTTAAAGCGTAACCAGATCTTTATGCAACAGCACAATGATTTGATGAATGACTGCAATGACTTAAAAAATTCTTGTTCAAAGTCAGGTGAGAAGAATACTGTTGTGCGTCTTTGAGTCGTGATGCAATCCATCAAAAGCAACAAACTGGCAGATAGTCAAAGGAGCTTGCAAAGAAAAGCGTCTGGACTTCTTTAAGTTGCTTGAAGACGTTTCACCTCTCATCCGAGAAGCTTCTTCAGTTCTAAAGTCAAATGGTGGAGAGTCCCAGATATAAACCTAGTGGGAGTTTCCCCCCACAGAGGGACAAAAGGACCCCCTGATGATCCTCTAATCGCCTGAGCCAAAGTGTGAAACTGGGTGTGGGTCCCAATCAGCCAGAGTTTCGGATGAGTTCATTGTGAAACCTGGCCCCACCTTATCATGCGAATTCCTGAGATCAGATGGCCCAGGATGTGAGTGGGCGTTAAGGCGTCTGGGAAGGGATCTCAAAACTGGATTATAGATGGCAGAGAGTTGGTGTCGTAAACCACCGCCTCTGTTCAAAGATGGTCGCTCACAGTGGACATAGATGGCTTCTTTCACTCCTCTTTCAAACCATCTGTCCTCTCTGTCCAAAATGTGAACATTGGCATCCTCGAAAGAGTGTCCTTTATCCTTAAGATGCAGATGGACTGCTGAGTCTTGTCCTGTGGAGGTGGCTCTTCTATGTTGTGCCATGCGCTTGTGAAGTGGCTGTTTGGTTTCTCCAATGTAGAGGTCTGGGCATTCCTCGCTGCACTGCACAGCATACACCACATTGTTAAGTCTGCGTTTTGTCTTTCAGGTGAACTGGCAGATATCACCTTTAAGTTCCTCCCCCTGAGCTCATGGGATCTCCTTCATTCTAAGAGAAAGGCAACCTTTCATCTTGAATTTAAATTTGAGAAAGAGGATGAAGTCACAAGGATCCCAATGTGGCAAACGGTGCCATCATTAGGCTCGGAAGGAGCGATCTTACACCGAAAGCCACTGTTCGATCTCTGAGTTTAATTGGACGTTTGCTCTCTGCATTACTGAAGTCTACTGAAATAGTGGGATGCAGACAGGTGCAAATGGCCAGTGGGACCTCCAGCATCCAGGGATGTAAGTGCAAGGAGTTGACTGGCCAAATTTAAAAAAACTAAAAGCAAAGGCTCTAGTCAGGCCAGGCCAGGGATTTCTTTCTGGCACTAACATTTAATAAAAACCTGAAACTGTTTTTTATTAATCAATAAAACAAAAAGAAAGAAATTCTAAAGACAGCTATAAGCTTTTAAGAGATTAAACAAATTTGGGTTTTGAGCTTGAAATATGCTTTAGATGGATTTCATTACCTGAGCTTTTTAGTCTAAGCTCAGTTAACCAGCTGTCTCAGTTTCCTCATCAGTAAGAAAGCCAGTGTATTTCCCAAAACACTGCAGTGTTTCTTTAAGGAAGCAGGGGGGCCTGACTAATGGCTCTCAGTTATGAGTGTAATACTCACCGCAGTGCCATTTTCCTCCTTCTTGATTAGAGAAAGCATGCTGGAGAGGATCTGGGCACACATGACCAGGTCTCTCTGCTCCTGCATGTGGGCCTGTAGCACTCGAAGCACCACCGGCAACAGGATGCATCGTGAATCTACAGCACAAACACATCAAAGACTTAATGAAGTAGAAATAACAGAACGGGAACAACTAAGAAAATTTTCTACACTCATTTCTCCGCGGGGCCATAATGTCTTGCTCTGCTTTCATGCTCAGTTGAAACATTATTGACTGGAACTAATGAAAATCTTGTATGACATTCATATGATTTGCATGAGGGATGTTTTTTCCCTGCTACATGCAGCCTTTGGGAGCGTGTTGCAAATAAAAAATTGACACAGTAATTTGCTTCAGTGTAAACCCTTTATTAAGAACAGTTTAATAACTTGGAATTTGGCTCACTGCAGGGTAACAATTAGCTAAGGTGTGTTCTCAAATGGGACTGCAGAGCTAAAGAGTTGTGATCATGTTCCAAATGCTGTGAATAAATGCTTTTTGTCCTACTAGTATTTACCTGGGTTTATGTAAAGCTGGCTTTCCACAGTCTTGGCAATGCACTGCAGTTTGACGGCCTCCAGGGGGCAGTCAGGATGGACGGTGGTAGGCAGGCTGCCCAGAGTCTCCCTGACGAAACCGGCCACCTCGCGCACAGTGAAGATCTTCAACAGCTCGCCGTAAATTGCCGGAAATGTTCGGAGGAACACGGCCTGCGCATAAAGAGGGAATGTTCAATAACAGGTGCAGGTGCAACAGGTGGAGCTCATTCTTGTTTAAATGCTTTCTCCAGGCATGGAATCACTGTGCTGAAAACCATGATGAGAGTGTTCCTATAGATGTATATGCAGTAAATATTTTACCATACATCTTTCACTAACTTTAATGATGTAAGTAGCATAATAAAGAAGCTACATCCTAATGACACTGTGAAGATGCCCTGCAGCTCAGCTCAACCGATAAGAACTGACTCAAGAAGAAGCGACTGTACTGCTGCATACTCTTCTTAATATTCATACTATGTTTCTAGACAGCTGTTTTATTTAGTAAACAGAGGTAAATATTTACTATTCTGCCCTGAATCACTGGCCCCACTTGGATTTAGTCAGAACTCTGGCAGGCACGGATTACGTGGATTAAGCTGAAGGACAGCTAGGATTGCTGCCCATCACTTGTTTGTAGCTGGCTGTCAGATTCTCCTTCTTCCTGTCAGGTTTTGTCAGTTTCTCATTGAATAGTTGAGAAAAAAAGGACTAAATATCTCCCTTTGAGTCTCTCTTTTTGTAACACTAACGTTCTTCTTCTCTGGGACATTCTGGCAGAAGACAAATGCTGTTTTGTTTTCCAGCAACTGTCAAAGATGTTTTCTTTGAAGAAAAGATGTTTCATCCATTTAAATAAGGCAACAGGGGCCGTAACTGCCCAACTGAAGTAGCTTTTCTGAGTAATCACAGTGTGTTTACTAATTTTAGAATGCAGCATATCTAATTTTTGCATTAAATAAGCATAATTATATCAAAAAATATGTTCAAATCATGTTTTGTTTTTTTGCATTTTTACTTAACAGTATAAAATCTAAAACAGGAGTGACAGTTAAATACCAAATTGCCAATCTCAAGTTGTTCTGCACATGATAAATTCCATATGTGCAGGAAACAGTTTGCCTATCTGTATATGGGTTTGCTGCTTATGTTTTTGAGTGTGTATGTATTTGTGTATGCTGGCGTGTGTGTGCTAGATGTTACAGATTAAGTGGGATTAGTATTAGCCCGACCTGCATTCTCCCACTGCTATTGTTGTGTTGAGAATACAGATCAGAAGTCAGTGGGGGACTAAAACAGAGGTTTTCAGACAGAGCATGGACAGAGCGCAGCTGGAATAGTTCAAGTTGCAACAGCAATCTGATTCTTGAAGATTAAAAGTGAGGTTTTTGCAAAAATGTGTAGTTCATTATGGCTTCTAAAAGAAAAGACATGTTTAGATTTTGTGTGGGTGAGGTGAACACTAAAAAATATAGGAAAATATGAGAAATTTAACTGGATTATCCCAGATAAAGAAGACATAAGATCAGATGGACACCACAGCACCAACATATGTACCACAGGAAAAAAAAACAGTTTTTTTCCCCACAAAAAAACAAAAAACAAAAGAGTGCACAAATACACCACTGCACAAGCATCTGTTTCTGGTGTGTAATTAGGATTATCTTTGGGGTCTTTAGCTTGTTTTGTTTTGGTCTTCTTTGAAATCAGTGAAGGCAGCTGCCCTGCTGTGCAGACCTCCCACTGATTAAGGAAAACCTGCCACAGAAATCCCTGTTCTGCCTCCAAACCCTCTGGCAGCATGAAATTCAATTACAGCCAATTTCTCACCTTTCACAACTGCATCAACAGGAGCCCCTGAGAAAGAAAACATCAAGTGGCGCACATTTTCACATTCAGATTCACACAATCAGGCGCATGTATGACAAAGCTGCAAAGATCTTAAGATACGCTCATGCCTGTCACTGATTTTTCACACAAGCCCATACACACCTGTGTCTGTGCGACGGGCGTGGTGCCTTTGTTCTCCTGCGAGAGGAAGAAGCGGATGGACATGAACAACTCGTGAATGCAGACTCTGAACTCTTCCTCATTCTGGCCTCCTGTAGCGAGCGAAAAGAGCCGACGGGACTGGATGATGTACTTAAAAATGTACTCGCTGGCCTGAGAGGAAAGAGGAAAAAAGGAAAAAAGAATTTGTCTTCTGCCGCCTGATGGAAAAAAGCACAAAAGTTCCTTCCAGGGAAAGTTGTCAGATAATAGAGAATTCGTACATTTTGTCCTGATGAATTTCATCCAATCTCTTATTATTTTATTTATCTCAAAGTCAAAAGTACCAGACTATTCAAGCAATTCTGATAATGAATTCATCATTTTGAGTTTTTGAGTCAAGCATGAAGAAATAAATTGAAACAAAACAAATAAGTCACTCTGGCATTGTGATCTCAAGGGCCACTTGAGGCTGTCCAGTACTCACAGATGTTAATGTGAGGGTGCCCAATTTAAAAACAGTAGTAGACAGATTTACAGTCAGGGTGGAGATTTATGCTTCAGTGGGAGATGTACACCATAACCACAAACCCCTCTGAAACCAAATACCATAACTTACGGTGTAAGCTAGCGTGAACCTCCTTAGATATAACCGATGCAATAAAGTAATGTGGCTAACTGCGCATCGCATCGAACAATCGCCTACTTATTAAAAGCAATAATAATGATAGCATCAATATAGGGCTCACATATGTCAACAAATTCATGGAGGGAGATCACTAAAGCTACTGGAATACAAAAAGAACTTTGGATGCCAATTTGTTCTTTCAAGGAACGTAGGAGCAAATTTCCACACACCTCAGCAGTTTAAATTGTATCTTTTGTATTGTATCCAACTGTAACTGTAAGGGCTTAAAGCTCTGGACAATTAATAGAGCGGCTGCTTTGAATAACAAGTTGGTGCCTTTAGCCATCTGCTCGGAGATCCCCTCAATTAATGTAAGTCACTGAACTGGATCTCTCCGACTGTATGTCCCGTGGAAGAGGTTTAATGCAATTACCTGACAAATAACATGGCTGCTTATTTAATTGTACCAACATACTGTCAAAGACGCCCATGCTCCAGTTTCTAAAGTGAGTAAAAGTTTTATTTTATTTATAAGTTGACTTACATGGCAGCAGGTATCTGTGTCTCTCTGATAGCATAAATCATGCTAGCAGTTACATGATTTATTTTTCCAAATTAGGTCATTTGTGGGTACAAAACAACAAACAACAACACTGAGTAAAATGCCCATCTTGAAGCTTCAAAAGCAATAGCTGACATTGATGTGACTACCAACGCCTTTAATATACAGTCTATGGCAAAGTCTTGAAATACATGAATTTAAATAAATAAAACAATTTTATTCATGATAACCTTTAATTTTATTTTTATTGAGCTCATTTATAATATAGCAGTTTTTTGACAGTGGTCCGCTTTGCTTTTTATTAAAAAAGGAATGTGCCTAAAGATAAGCACATCGACATGTTAGATACGCAATTAAACCCGTCTAAAGAGATTCTCTTGTCTGCTTCTACGTGGAAAAGCCTGCAAGCACATCTGCACTGTACCGCTTATTCATTATTTACTGCACTACAGATTACCATTTCACTTCTGGTGCAGAATCTATTCTGTGAATGTTAAACGAGGAGCCACAGTTTGGGTGCCGCAATGTGCTCCACTGACAGTGTGTCTGCATGAGTCATTAGAAAAATGTGATGAGGATTCCCAACACTAGAGGCACTGTGCTTCTGCTCATTAAAATTGCATGCAGTGTAATAGACACAGGTGGGGGATAACAAATGGTAGAAGAACGTATGAATTAGCAGGAGTGGCAGTGGATGGTGTCATTGTGTGCATGGGTGTATTTGTGTATCGATAAAGGCAGCTGCATTTACAGTTTGAAATACTGGCCTGGCTGTCTTTGTGCGTGCCTCACCTTGAGCACCTGCTGTATGTGATCCTGATGCTCTGCATCAACAATGCGGTCCACGTACCACTTCAGCACTTTGATCAGGTCCCTGGAGGAGAGACACACACACACACACACACACACACACACACACACACACACACCGTACAACTAGTTACCACTAGCTGCATTGCTTCTCTCACTGGATTTGGCAAATATAGATGAGACAGTGTTATGTTTTAAAATGTAACAGTCTATCGTCCATTATTTAAATGAACTCTGGTCACATTAATTCATCAATACAATACTACAGCCATGTGTAATAATCATGAAACTGCGGGCTGACAAGAGTAATAAAAGCTCCTAGCCACCCACCCACTTGTAATCTGTTTCAGTTTTTTTTACTGCTGCTTTAAACGGTCGAACTTTGAAATTAAACTCTTCAACTCAAGAGATCATCTTCATCCAGCGGTGCGCTTCTGACACATATGGCATTGAGTACTTATGAGAGTACTCTTTAAGTATCTTTGTTTCCTGTTTAGAACTTCTAGAAATGTGGCAGCGGTGTGTGTGCTTACAAAAGAAAGTTTAACAAAAATATCAGAAGACAGAAATGGGTACAGACTGAAAGAAACAACTGGTGAGGTGAGAACAGCAGGTGTGTGATGGAGGAGAAATGAAATCCAGGGAGACAAAAGTGAGCACAATTTTCTAATTCACTTTTCATCCACCAGGGGGCACCATAAGCATTTCATCCAATCTTCTATCAAAGCACATGACTGAGCAAAGCTGCCTCTCAGCATTGACGTAGGTTGGACTCTCTTGTCCAGCCTACCTCTTGTGATATCTTATTAGAATACAATGTGTGGTTCTGTGATGTAGCCTTGAAAATCTGCAGCATTTGTTACAAGTGAATGCTAAAACATCACATACCTGTAGGACAAAGCTCCAGCAAAGTGGCTTTCGATGTAGGTGTCCATGACTGGTTTAAAGTGCTGGAATTTGCTGTCCTGGAGAAGGTTGATGATATGGACCTAGAGTAAACAGAGAAGACAACTTAAAAAAAAAAATCATGTTGGCATATCGCTTAAAAAACATCTAAAGAATTCTGTGTATTTTAATAAAGTTTTATCTAAGATGCATGAATGTAAAATTGTGCCTTTCATATGAGGCTACGAGATTAAAAAGAAGCGTATTTACATGCTGCACACAAATCTCTAGAAATATTTTTAAAAACCCATCACTTCATGTCTGCAGCTTGTTGTATGATCTGAGCTTGTCCAGCCACAGAGCACAAGTCCATTCGTCCAACCTGTTTGATTGATCTCGAGCAACATAAAGAAAACCTGATGGCTACAGCGGCCCACTAGACCTTTTCATCACTGATAACGCCAAAGTGAGAGGAGAAAGTGTGCTTGTGTGTCAGTGTGAAACTGATTTGGAGAGAGAGAGACATGAGGAGACAGAGACAGAAAGAAAGAGAGAAAGAGAGAAAGAGATCGATCTCCGGGCTCACACTATCAGCTCAGTGCAGCATGACCAGGTTGAGATTGCTTCAGCGAGCTCTGAAGCGTTACATCACTAGATCTTTCTCTTGGAGTTTGTGTATCTGCTCTTACTGTTGACTCAAACACTATCAGATGGCTCCTGATGTGAAGAAAAACTGAGAATGCGCACACACAAAAAAGAATCTGCGACACGACTGAGCCATTTGGACAACTGACTTACCAGTGAATCAAACACCTTAAGTCCATATCTCTGGGAGCTTTCATCCAAAATCCCGAAGAGGGTGTCCAAGGTGTCCTGGAGAAACTGTTAGAGAAGTACAAAACAGGCTTTCATTTCCTCAACCTGAACTTTAAATACATTTTGATTGAAATAAAACAGTGACACTTCATTCTTAACAGTGAGCTTTACTGTACAATATAAAGCGCCTTGAGGTGACTGTTGTTGTGATTTGGCACTTTTATATAAATAAAATTGAATTGAATTGAACAAGGCAAGAAAAGGCAGGGCCAAATCATGGACGAGAGTCTGTCTGCTGGCCTACTTTGACAATCTCCGAGCCATCGATCTCCTTCAGCTTTGATAAGCTGTCGTTGATCCTCTCAGGGTGGGCTCGCCACTTCAACAGGTCCAGCATATCACCTGAAGGAAGACAACAAGGAGGGGTAAGATGCAAAAAGACACATGACTTACAAACAGTGACAAGATCAAGATGATCAAGATCAAGATCAAAAAAAAAAAACAACAACAACAACACAGGATTATGAGGATTATGAGAGCTGCGTGCATCTCACATCACAAAGCATCATCAGGCCCTTCAATTATAGCCCCAAAGCCCCCAACGTATCCAAACAAATGATGACATTTTCAAGTGCAGCAGGATGAGGGAGATAAAAAGTCATTTTCCTGTGCAGGATTCCCCAGACATACGCATGAATAAAACATAAGCTTCAAGAAGAAAGTCTTTTAGCTGTCTCTGTTGAACCTGAAATGTCTTTTTGCAATTTTAGACTCAAAATTCTGTTTGTGTTGTTACATTACTGATTTTGGTTGTCTTAAAATGCATCTCAAAAGATAAATAAACAAAGAGCGTTGCAACTGAATTATGCTTGTAACTTTAAAGTTTCTATTCAAACACTGCCTTAGTCTTCTAGCCATGCTGAAATCCCAAACCCAAAAGCATAAGGACTTATTAGTTCATTAGTGAGTTTTGCAGATCAGAAGCCGTTCCTACCACCTTGCATATTCACTGGTTTGTTCGCGCACTAGGGAGGGGAACATCAGTTCAACACTTGCACAGAACCCATCTCTTTGACTTCCCTTAACATATGGCATTTCTACATTGTCTTCAGCCTCTTTTGAAGCCCTGATTGCATTCTTTGTAACACTCGCTGATCTATAGAAGTACACAGAACCAGCTAGTGAAGTGCTGCACAACTAAACTCCCAATTAAAATCTGTAAAAGTGTGGCGGCCAAAAACAGTTCAGCAGGCAAGCAACCCAAATGTCGATGCCTGAGTCTTGTTTACCGTTCTGCGTGAGCTTGGTGGAGCAGAGGAAGCTGGTGATCCAGAAAGATTCCTTGGTTCCTTTCAGCGTCTGATTGTTAGACGGCAGGTTGGGCTTGGAGAACGGCTGCTTCAGGTAGCGTGAACAGTCAGCCAAGCTGGTGTTCTCCTCGCACTGCAAGGAAACCAAGCAAAAAAAATAAAGCACAACTTTTTTGAGCTGCCACTGGCATATGTTTTGGACAAGAGCAGAAGAATGCAACACTGAGGGTTCAAATGCCAGTTTGAACCCTCAGTGTGTCCGATTAAAAACAGAGAACGAGGGGAGATACAGGAAAAGGTGGATGATTTTTCTAATTACTTTTCAAAAAGATAATATTTGGGCATACCACATCAAAGATCTTGGGTGGAATCTACATCAGTCATATTGAGCCTGAAAGGATGAGTAAGGAGGATTCACACAGGCATCTTTTCAGGCTTTAATACTCCTTCTTTGCATTCATTTGAACTAAGTAATGACCTGTATTGCCCGATAACTGACCAGCAGATCCATCGCTTTGCTTTACTTGCAATAGTAAATAGTTTACATTTTTGTCTATTCAAAAGCTTCAGTGCTCGTTTCAGGGCCTAATCATGTCTGTAAATATTTTGTGAGAGGTAGGTGGTTGCTCTTTAACTTGTCATCCAACATCAAAATAAAGGAGAAGTTGATCCTCATGGTGGCTAATCATCCTGTCATATATTGAAGTTAGAAATAGGCTCGTTTCCGAACAAAAGTGTTATTAGCTTTCCTTGTAAATCTCTGAACCATCAGAAACCCCCAACTGTTGAAGCAATATGTGTGACTTCACCAACTGCCTCTGCAAGCTCCTTTGCAACCAACCTCTGAATCAGACCCTTCTTTTCATGTTGTGTCTGATTCCACTGTTATATCTGTTGTCATTAAGGCCTGGTCTGCTTGGTACCAAGAATCTTGTTGCTGCTCTCCTTCCTCACCCTCTTATGTGGGGAAATTGCTTAAACAGAGGCATAGATAAATTACTGTTTATGAAGGTAAAAAAACAAAAGACAGTCTTCTTTTTACTGAAGAGGTCTTGACTGAAATTAGATTGTCTTGTGTTATGGATTTAACATGCAGTCCTACATCTGAAGCTGTTTGAGCTCCAAAGCTACCAAAGAGTTTGGACTGCTCCTGTGTGTCTATTTTAGGCCTGAGGAGAAACTAGGCCATGCAGTTTCATTGAGCTTTTCAGCAACTTTCATCTGGCATTACAATGGGCCTTTACCCCCCTCTATGGTGGAGACACACAGGAAAAAGAAAGCAGTCCACTAAAACCAGCAGGCTCAAAACCTGGGGTTTGGTAAGACTAAATCTTGCAACCTGACATGAAAAAGTACAAAGAAAATAGCATTTTTCTTTGTGTTTATACACTGTTGAACTAAACCATAGATAATCATAGAATAAATACATCATATTTTTGGACCCCTTACTGCCAATAAAATGCATGAATGCACTCATGTTTCTTTTCCTTCCACAGAACTGGACACACCCTTCGCCTGCAGCTGAGGAAAAGCATCTAGTCTGCAATTATTCCGAATTACACCCAAGACAGCATTGCAGCAGCTTTTAACTGGGGATACTGGTCATTTTACTTGTTTCAGACCTTTGATACGACAAACCTGTGAGTCGCTTAAAACGTAGGGAGAAAAGGTGAATCTAAATAAAGAGATGCAGACTAACAAACAGAAATACAGCAACACTTACGCCTGGTTAAATTCAACCTCACAGCTTGGCAATGTTATGTAAGCGGACATTACTCGCTGGCGTGCAACCCTGTAATTGAGTGATGCGAGCTGTTTGGTGGCCGGTGGCTCTTAACTGTATCATAAAAGACTCTCACAATTTGCCATTTAGAGACAATGATTCACGTAATCATATACAGGGCACAATCCCATCCAAATTATCCTTGACAGCACCTGTGAGATGCAAAACAATCAACAGGTTCAGTTAAGATCACGGCTAAGCTACAATCTACTGATGGACATGAGATGATATCTTTTTTTTAAGATATCACAATCTTAGATGAACCTACACAACACTGTGAAGGTTTCTGCAGTAAAAACTATATACACTATAAGCCAAAAACGAATATCCTGCCAAGAAGAGGTTAAAATTGATTTGGTACTCCCCCCCCAGTCAAAGCCTACAGTAGATGGTGAGGGTATGCAGGTCTTACCTTATGGATAATGAGCTCATGGGTGCCATCTGGCAGAGTCCTTCCGTCCTCTTGCATCAGAGGAACAAAGGAGTAGCCAAACAGTTTCTTCTCTCCCTTGTCTTTAGCTGTCAAACAACAACACATGGACGTGATATTGAGTCCAAAAATAGAACAGCCCAGACTGCGTCAAAACAAAAATGCTTTCCTTTTTAGACTTAACAGCAGCAAATTAATATGTTGAATTCTTAGTATGTTTCCAGGGAGAAGAAAAGTATTTATTCAAAGGCTCTGTGAGTAACCTTTGACTGCTGAAGGTGCCAATCAGTGGGTATGCAAGTGCAAAGATGTGCAAACGAAGTGCATGCTCCTGCTCATTTTAGCACAATCAAACATCAAGAGCATTGGTTGATATAGGGTAAACAACAGAGGTTTAAATATATAAAACCTGAGCTTTGCATATGTAAGGCAATTAATTTTAATTTTGAAACGTGATGTAATTTTTTTTTTTTTTTTTTTTTTTTTTAATAACAGGAAAATCTAAAGGACACCTCACCTGTACTCGGAAATTCACTACCCCTTTAATCACACTTGCATAACGGTAGGATGTGAGGTAACTAAGCAAAAAGTTGTTGTTTTTTGGGGGTTTTTAAGTTGATTTACTCTTTTGAGGATTTCATTAATGTGGGAAGCTTTATCTGAAAGTTCTGGGCATAATTTGCAGTATGAACACATGTAATCTGATTTATCTGCTGCCTTAGCAGTGAAATGTTAATGCGTGCACAGCGGGAAGCAAAAGCGGAGCATGGAAAGTTTCTATTTCCTTTTATTGCAACACCAGTGATTTATTTAACAGTGTCTACTAGTCTGTTGTGAGTTTGTATGTTTGTGTGTGTTGTCTTTCCCAAGAGAAATACGTTTTTAATGCATCAAACTAGAAACTGTTGTCTCATTTCTCTCTGGCTTGTTATTCAGGTTTTCTACTCACAAAGACCACTAATTACCATTGCAATCAAAATAACATTTTTAGTTCTATCTGCAGCTTGGATCATGGATAAGGGGAGTACAACAACAAAATTTAACAGATAGGCCATCAGTCCAGTCATATATGCCATGACAATGAGAAGTTAAAGTGGAGACGGGTTATAAAGTGGCTTGTAGCCGTGCAGCAGTAATGGAGGCAGGCTAAACCACTGCCCAGGTACCCTATGCTAAGTATAAGGGCATCAGCATTGGCTGATGTTGGACCTGAGCCTAACTTTGCATCCTGAATGATTGCTGGTACCATTATGCCACTGCAGTGCCACTTCATTGGGACAATCAAGGCAAGTACTGCTAACCCGGTGAAATCTAAAAAGCAATATCAATTAAAAAAACAAAGTTAAAGCAGTCACTCTTGTTATATATAAAACAGTATTCATCCACTATAAGTTACTGCTTGTTTGCAACATCCTTTAAATTACAGCCTTCTTGTGGCCGCAGTTTGTAATTATCTCAGGTTGCCTTTTTGTAAAGAGTCCAAACATGGCAGTTTTGAGGCTCTATAATGGAAGGAACTGCTTAATAATTCACATTATTAATAGAAAAATAAGTGCAAGACCCACACGCAGTAACATGCCGTTTTATTCATAAAAGGTACAGCTTCTCTTGTAAATTGATTCAACTGGTTCAGAATTGTACTGTATAAACAACCAGTTAATAAAGCATTGCACAGCTTATACTGGCAGGTCCTTATTGTTCCTATTAGCCCCATTTAGAAGCAACACTGGATAATAATGAGTTCAAAAACAAATTAGCAGTTAAAGGCATAGTCAGAAAACCAAACCTTCCATTAAGCCTTAACTGAAAATGAGAGTGTGTGCTAATCAGAATTTTGCAGGCAGGTTGCCCCCGAATTTGGAAGCCCTTATAACATGTGTAATATGGCCTCCTCAGTTTGGTGTCACCACAGGCTTAAATTGGGATCTTAATAGGCAGCCTTTAGGTGGGAATACTAGCACTGCCAGCAGTAATAAGGCTACTATATCTGCTGCACACAGCCACACAGCCTCACGGCTTGGCATAATAATATCGACTTGTTATAAGAGAAGAGACCCGGCCTTCTCCCCAAAGCACAGAAAGAATGTGAGAGGGAGTGAGGCATACTTTGATTATAATTAAAGTTTTGTCTCATTAGGAAATGAGAAGTTGGACAAACTAGTATCAGTACCAAAGTAAAAAAAAAGAGCTTAAACACTTGGACACCGTCTATGTGGAGTGGGCACAAGGCTGGAGGGCTGGTAGGTTGAAGCAAGCAAGGAAAATGAATACTTCTTTCAAAGGTTTATCAGTGATGTGCCTGGAATTGCAGGGCACAGTGGAGTCAGTGCAGGATGTCTGGTCTTTATCTTCAACTTCCCAAGGTATTCAGCTGTGAAGAATGCAGCTCCTCACGCATTCACACCACAAGCCGACGGTGTATTAAAATGTGCGAAAACTTGCTAAAAATGTGGTCGCTTAACCTTTCCTGAATAAATAAACGACAAACCTATTTTCACTTACTGGAGCAATGTCGAAACTCAAAGCGGACGTGCGACCCCCGAAACATGTCGACCGGAATAGGGAGCTTGATCTGGTCGCCCCAGCGGGGACTGTTGTTGTGATACAACACCAAGGAATGGTACTCATCCACACTTGGTTCACCTGAGCCAGCTGTCACATGACCCTGAAAGATATAAAGAATGTTATATTATATTAACGTTTCCCAAACAACAACAGAAAAGTCAGAAAAGAGAATGGCCTCAAGGGCGAGGCAGACCGAAAAGGACACTGTGAATTAATATATCAGCTCGAAATGTGTTGTAAACCTTCCAGAGCCAACAAAAGGCAATAAAGTGAGGAAGACAAGGTTTACATTTGTGTTTATGTGTTTTGGATGGGGGTTGCGTGCCATGTAGTGGCAGCAGCAGTGACAGCGGGGTTATATTTGACTCTATTTTCTGTCCAAGGCCTAGGCTGTGCAGGAAACCACAGAGGCAGACTGTCACAGTGCTGCACCAGAAATGGGCAACACACTAGAGAGACACTTAGCCCTCATCTGGGTCAGCAGTGCTTAGATGAAGAGATTTGCTCCAAAAAAGACGCTTTTTTTTTCCCTTAATAGTGTGCAACTGGTTAGGGATTTAAATCTATTAGCCTTAGTTGTTGTGTCTAGCAACAAAACTGTTTATATTTGCTAAGTAAGACACAAAAGCAGTGTTCACCTTTAGGATCTGTCCATCAATATCCAGCACATACACGGTGATCTCTACATTCCTCGCCACGCTCTTCCCCCCCTTCTCAAACTCTCCTTTCTCCAGTGTGATGTAAAGGTCGTTTCTCATCACTCCTGCAGGAAAGAGGCAACAAAGCATTGATTATGCACATGAGCTAGCATTATTAATGAGAGCGCTGCAGATTCTCTGCGTAATTCCTCCTGGCAGGGGTGGACAGCGTTTACATTAGGTGGCATTTGATGATATATTTTCTGGTGACATGAAATATGACATCTGGCTGTCAGAATGTTCAACAATTAAAGACTGCTCTTTGTGTGTGTGTGTGTGTGTGTGTGTGTGTGTGTGTGTGTGTGTGTGTGCGTGCGTGCGTGCGTGTGTGAGATGGGGACACTGGCATTTTTAAGTAATCGAGAAAAGAAAATAGTAATTGTTATAACATTTTAACATGTCAAACTGTCATTGTGGTTGAGCCTGACAAAGGTCAAAACAGGGGGTAAAAGGGGGAGGATGTGGATTTTGTTTGTTAAAGCAAAGAATTATCGACTCGTGAGGTTGAATACATGTACTGGGCTTTCAACCAGTTATACCATTTTCTTATTACTCTTATATGTCTGAACAGGTGAGCAGTATTTAATATTTTACTTGGGGGGGGGAAGCCTGAAGGTATTAATTCTGGGGGGGTTTTGTTCTTTCTTTTTTTTTCAGATATTTAATAATTGCTATTCTGTTTGCTTTTTAATGATTTCTGAGTTTTATTTATTTATTTTTTATCCTTCATGGGGGCCACAACCCCCAGGGCTCAGAAGCAAGGACAGCACATGAAACGATTCACAAACACAAATCGCACAAATGAATAAATAATGTACGTGTATTCAAATTGGAACAGAACCCTCACTCTTTCCTATTAATCAATCTATCCCAGGACATAAGCTTACGGTAACTGTGCATATTCATACTGTTTGGGAGCATAATCATTGTTCAGTATGACTTCAAGCTAAAAAATCTGACTTATAAACAACCCTGCAACAAATGCAGCCTTTTCTGTGCTTCTCATGTGCTGCAATCTGGGAAAATAATCTGAGGAAGAAATAATCTTTGTCTTTGTTATAACTGCAGCTGTTCAATGACTGCAGCCATTCATATACGGTTTCCTGTGGTGGGGGAGTATAAATGCAAAGTGTGCTGGGTAAGTAAGAAAAAAAATGTATGTGGTTTGACAAATAACTTCGGCAGGTTTCAGTGGTCGTGTCTATCATTAGAGTTAGCACTTATTATCTACTCTTAATCAGACCGCTACACTCTTCTTCTTCTTCATGATGATTTCGACTATATACATTCACCCCAACGTTATACATACAAGTATATGTACACACTCACACACATACACACAAAGAGCACAGGAAGGTCGACAGGAACACTTTTTTTTTTAATGTACAATGGGAAAAGGGGAAGTGGAGACGGTGGGGGGAGCAGCTGGACGGAGAAAAGAGTCTGTTTGTGTGTGACAAAGAAAATGAGAGGAAAGATCGCACACAAAACGTGGAATGAGAAATAAGAGGAAAAAGGAGGAAAGGCAGTCTCCTTTGCTCCTTTGCCCATGGGCAGACTTGCACAAGCAGAAAGGGTGAGAGCACTCAGCGTTAAGGGTTTGTAGCCAGAAAAAGACAAAGGAGATGGTGTACATAAATCTTTGTTAGCGAGGCGCTGGGGGGGCCCACAGTATGTGGTTCCTCTATATCTGTGTGACCAGACAGCATATCTAGCTTTTTTAAGACATCAGCTTTTCTGTTGAAAAAGTCCCCTTATGTTCAGCTGCCTCAGAGAGCTAATTCAGCCAGTAGTTTCCTTCCCTACTTTTCCCCGGGCGTGTGTACATATAAACATGTGGCTGTGTATTTGGTACCCAGGCGATAAGACCCAATTCAGCTAAGCCCGAGGTGCATTTACAGAAGCAGCCAAATGTCATCTCTCTACCTTTAACAGCATGATTCATCTTTGTGAGGGTGGAATTCAAATATCTCTCGATTCATGCAGTAGGCAGAGATGTTGGGTGTAAACACGACAACTATAATAAGAATAACTATAATAATTTTGAGACAGGCCAACAAATACAATACAAAACAGAGTACCAAAACAAAAAAAATATACTGTTAAAAGCCTCAAGTCTGTCAGCTAAAACTTTATGTAACAAACATTGACGTATGATAGGACGCATTAGGTCTACCCACACCTGCTGGCTGTGCAATAGTTATTGGAACCCCGTATTTACAGACAATAAATATGTTTTTACCAATAGCAGCAGCAGTTTATGTGTGACAGAAAAAAACATTAGGAGGCGCAGGTGCTCAGTAAAAACCCCTCTGTCATAATAAGGTGGGGGCACTGTTCAAATCATCCAGCTATGGCCTGGCTGTCTGCTAAACAGCCTAATACTGTCTGATGACTCGGACATTGGTGTGTATATGACAGTCTACATACGTGTGAGCTCTGCTCTCGCTGTAATAAACTCTCGACCCCTTGCTCAATGCTAGCTTTGAGGGATTACAGCCACTCAACGTGAAAATAAAGAGTGTATGAATGGAACGACAGACGACCCTTCTGTCACCCGTGATCAGAAAAACAGCAATAAAACGAAATAAGAATAAAAACACAATTCTTAGTTAGTTTTGACTCAGCCGATAAGCAAAGCTACACAACAAATGGTTCATTGCACCCTGAGGGAAATGAGCGATTATATGAGAGACTGATGTGATGTGTCACATCAAATAAGCGCTTCTACTGACCCAAAGACAACGTGAAGTGAGTAATGGACACAGTTATCTTGCTTTATAGAGGTAAATTGCCCCCAACTGTAAATGTGCCCTTTTTAAATGACACAGCGCACTTATTTTTCCACAACACCATGACTATTAGTCCCCCGGCCCCACTTTGACAACAACTGCTTTGAGACCTACAAAGTAATGTTGGTTTGTGGTATCCTACCTGGCATGATGACATCAGAGAAGCCCAGTTTCCTGGTGATTGACACACCACGGGTGAAAAGGACCATGTACTCCCGTCTTAGTTGATCTATATCCCCATGGAGGAGCTGCAAAGCCACTGCCAGACCTAAAAATCAGAGAGTGATAACATTCATTAATGAAATATCATGTTCTCATCAATTTATCATCTCTTACCCCTCACCAAAGCTCAAAATATATAACAACCATATTCCAAACCATATACAGTTAGCAACTTTAAGGCTGGACGAAAATAGCACGTTCACAAGAGCACATCTCAAGTTTTATTCCAGCAGACTGGATTTGCAAACCATTACACCTGTCAGTGATGACACTTACATGTATAGAAAGCAAGCAGACACCCACACATATATAAACAAGTAATGCAAACAGTCTGCGAGTCACCCCGCAGCTCTTTTTTTATTAAGAGGAAATCCTACATGATGGCTGTCGTCTCAGTTCAATATCCTTATGCAATAACTCCAAATGTCAGCAGAGCTAAATTAAAGCGTCAGCTTGTATTTAGAGCTCAAAACGCATCGCCTTGATGTCTCTGCCTGTCCAGAGAAGCAGCTACATAAACAGCCTCACAGCAAGGGAATATGCAGGAGACGAGACGACGACAACAATTATTATTGTTGTGCGTGTTTCGGGGAAAGTTGGGAGGCAGTGGTGAAATGGTTCATTAGCTGTAAGAGGTTTGAGTCAATGAGAGTCAACAAAGAGACGTGACTTGTTTGCAAACTGGGTAGAGACACACTGGACTACACTACCTTACAGAAGCAGAGAAAAAGAAGAAGAAGTACAAGAGATGAATAGCACGTTGAAAGCATAAAATATGTATGTTGCGTCTGTGATAATGTTACCTGTAGAAAGTGCCTACGTGAAGCCTATTTAAACAGGTTCTAAAACGGTGTCTTCTGGGTAATTTTCAAAGGCCACATATGACAGTACAGCAAGGCAAAAGCTTTCAGCGTCAATGGTCAATGGTAACTTTATTGTCCCTGATGGGAAATTGATTCGCAGTATGTCAAAACAAACAACAAACATACAGCCAACACATCACGTACACTCATTAAAAAAATACTATAATATAATATAAGCCTGATAAAACAACCTAGATATTCCATCGAAAAAAGTGCAATGTGCAATGGCAACAACACTTACAATTTAGTGTTGTTAATTAAGATAATAGCACTAGGTACAAATGACAATTTGTGTCGCTTTGTCTTCACTGCAGTCATTTTATAACGACGACCTGATGGAAGCAGTTGAAAATCGTTAAAGAGAGGATGATCTGAACACAACAGGACAGAAGTTGCCTTCCTCAGCACCTGCCTGTTATAAAAGTCCACAAGCTGGACCTGAGACCTCCCTGAAATCTTGCCCGCCACTTTAACCAGATTGTTAAGTCTGGTCTTATTATCCATGGACATACTACCGTACCAAGCAATGATACAGAAAGTTAAAACAGATTCAATAAAACTTTTATAAAAGAGAGTCATCATTTCAGATGAAACATTAAAACCTCTCAACCTCCTTAAAAAGTGTAGCTGTTCTTTCGATATGTCAGTTCATTGTGCATTCTATTTTAACACAATTAAATTACTTACTATTTTCTAGTACTTTCAGCTCATTCTTACCTGAACAAACTTTAAAAATTAGTGTTCACCAGATTAGCATGCCTAATGGTTCAGTCACGCTAGCGTAAAAATAGGACGATAACTTCCTTGTAACTAAGAACAATCAGTGGTTGCACCACAACTGCACTGAACTCTTTTTTTGCATTGGTAAACTGACTGTAGAGGCTGAGCATGCAACTCCTCTAACCTCCGTTGACCATTTTCAATCACAAGTGTACAGGTCGCCTGGTGGGAAGCAACCTGCCTCCAAACAATTGCAGTCTGACACAGATTGAGTGCAATCACTCTCAGACACACTGGAAATAACTGCCCTATAAATCATACATACAGACAGGTTGTTCACACATTGCAATCAATCCGAGTCCCAGTGGATTTATGCTTTAGTGTTAAATCTGTGCTGCAGGTACACTATAACCACAAACCATTCTGAAACCCTCCAATGTAACATGCACATGACATGCACCCTCCTAGAAACGTATCCAAATGTCACCATCAGTGCAGTCACAAGTGGTGTTTGCCACTTGCACAGGCTACGTCGTAGGATCTATGCAGATTCTCTTCAAAAGTTTAATTCAGGTGTCGGACTGTGTTGACAATTGCAACTCACTGCAATGTGTCTCTTTCCAACCTTGTACTTAGCTGGTTATATTCTGGTTATACTCATAGATATAAAGCAAACTTGTCAAGCGACATTTTTATGTTAAACTGCCACGCTGCTGCAACTACGTCACTATTTGTGGAGAAATTTCTCAATTTGTGTTTCAAATCTCAGAAGTTTGGGTTCTATCTGAGATCTGAGTTTGGTTTTTAAACCCTTAGTTAAGCATTTGCATCTCACTTTTGCTCTATGTCACTGTGGACAAGCTGCAGAGCCACTGTCAGGCCTATAAATAAGATAATGATAGCATTCAATATAGGATTTCAGCATATTATAATATCATTGCATCATAATCCTGTTCCAAACAGTAAACAGTGAGCAATGTTGTATCGCTGAGATAACAGCGTAATCAAAAAGTGACAACCCATTTTATTACAGTAGACGAAACTTGTAAACCACATAACTAAAATGATACCAGAGATAAGTGACAGTTGCATGTATGAAAACCAAACAGTCACATACACACACATTTAAACAGATCATCACTTGCATCCATTACTGTATCTTACTTTTGCTTTAGCTGTCTACCAAGTGTAACAGTGAGTTGGTGAATTTGTAGACAAAACCAGTCAGTGCTGTTACTACAGACGGGTATCAATACAAATATAGATTGCAGGAGTAATGCAACTTTTTCCCTTAAAATTCGCAGCTAAGCTATTTCACACATGAACTTCACACAACCTTATTCAAAGTTGCGTGAAGTTCATCTGTGGCACACATCACGAAGAGTCTACTTCTGATGCATTCGTGCTAGTGGAAATACAGGGTACGTTACAGGTCAAAGCACCGGAATATTAGCTGTGCTTTTGACCATCAGTGCAATCTACTGACTTTGTATCAGGAAGCAGTGAAATAGATAAATACTGCCTTCTATTTGTGTTCCCACATGTTCCTCTGTTGGCTGGCTTACTCGGGGCTGCAGAGCACATGTGAAAGGGGCTTTAGATTTTTCATTACAACTGAAAATTACTGTAATTGCTTTATTATTGTAAAACTGAACTCAAGTCAGTCTTAATTTCACTTCGACCAAGCATATTGTATTTTCCGCTTTGTATGTAACAACAACAACAACAACAACAAAACAAAACAAAACAAAAAAACATAGACCTATGTATAAATGCACAGCCTAGGGCACAATACAAAAGTTTGACGTAGACAGATCTTCTTTTCATTTGCTGAATGGACAAATCCTAAAACCCAGTCAGAGGTAACCACAAATGGTCAGTCAGCTTTCTTTGTTAACCTGGGCTTTTGATTCAGGCATGTTCATAAAAAAGAGGTTGTTTGACTCTTCTTCAGCACAAAAAGAACCTACTCATTTCAAACAGAGGGAACAGGTTGGGGAGACATATGAAGGTTCTGGCAAATTACAGCACAGGTCCTGAGCAAATGTGATGAATGTAGTTCAAATATGAATCTATTGCTAATCTCTCACATTATAGCTGCACATTAGAGCTTCAAACTCGATATGTTTAAAAATGATGCTAAACAAGACCAATCAGTTTTCATAATGAAGTTTAAAAAACAACAACAACAAAAATACTTGGCCAAGTGAAATTAACCAATTCATTAAAGATTTTCTGATATATAGATATATAGATATATAGATATATACACATATACATATATATACACACACATATATATATATATATATATATATATATATATATATATATATATATATATATATATATATATATATACACACACACACACACACACACACACACATACACATATATAATATATATGTATATATACATATATATTAGGTGTCGTTTGGTATATATACATATATATGTATATATACATATATATTAGGGGTGCAACGATACTCGTATCGATATTGAACCGTTCGATACAGTGCTTTCGGTTCGGTACGCATATGTATGAACAATACAAAATTTGTAATTTATTTTATCAACTTTCCTTCTGACGATGCTGTCTGTGTTGAATCTGCGTTCGACTACTCCGCCTAGGCTGCACTGTCGAGCGCAGATCCACTGAGCGCTCAACACAGACAGCATCGTCAGAAGGAAGAGTGCAGGACAAGCTAGCGAGACAGAAGTTAAGCTCTCCTTGTAACATGGCAAATTGAACCTCCCCCACCCTCATTCAGATCTAGTGTTTGGAATTATTTTGGTTTTCATGTGACGTATGACTCTGAAGGTAAGCGCGTCATGGACTAAAGTCAAACAGTATGTTGGATGTGCCATGCAATGCTCAATTACATGGGTGGGAACTAGTGTGTTAGCGCAGTTAGCTCGTTAACTCGTTGGCCGTCTAAGCACGGGGCGATCAGGGGTAGCTCGTTAACGGAGATTTGCCGTGTTGTGGCGTTAACGTCATTTCAACGAGATTAACGCTGACAGCACTAGTGGGAACACAACGAATACGACTGCACATTTACACCGACATCATCCTAGTGCAAAGACAAGTGGAAGTAGACAAAAACAACATACATGCATGCTACAAACTTTACCCGAGTCATTTAGACAGCCGTTAGCACATGATTCTCCTTATGGGGACCTGATATGTTTAATATTGTAGCGAGCTCAGACAAGGAGGAGACGGAGGTGTCGTTTGGTCTTGCTTCCCGTTAGCTAGCCAGGGAGCACCGCCGTTTATTGACATCTGCAGAAGAACACTGCCGCTAGCTAACTGCTCAGCGCGGCAACCGCACAGCAACAACAACAACAACAACACACAGGGCGCCCTCTGACCCCGGAAGGACACACCGTCGCAGCGAGAGGGCGTCACCCGTCACTATGGCAACATAAACAAAACATAACTGTACAAACAGAACCCCGGACAGCCCTGACCCGCTACATAGCCCCCACCTAAGGGGTCAGTTGTCCCCGACGACCCCATTACCCCACACAAAGTCCTGCAAATGTCCAGGTGCCTTCTTTTGGCGCACCGGCCGGTCACGACCGGCGGGGGAAAAGTCACTCGGGTCAGAACATGGGGTGCCACCATCATCCCACTTCTGACACCAATGTGGCGAGCTCAGACAAGGAGGAGACGGAGGTGTCGTTTAGTCTTTCTTCCCGTGAGCTAGCCAGGGAGCACAGCCGTTTATTGACATCTGCAAAAGAACACTGCCGCTAGCTAACTGCTCAGCGCGGCAACCGCACAGCAACAACAACAACAACACACAGGGCGCCCTCTGACCCCGGAAGGACACACCGTCGCAGCGAGAGGGCGTCACCCGTCACTATGGCAACATAAACAAAACATAACTGTACAAACAGAACCCCGAACAGCCCTGACCCGCTACAATATGCTGCTGAGAATATAGCCCAGAAGAAGCGTATAGTATAGCTTTTATTTTGGAAAGAGCCATTTCTCTGTAATAAACTCTCTCTCTCTCTCTCTCTCTCTCTCTCTCTCTCTCTCTCTCTCTCTCTCTCTCTCTCTCTCTCTCTCTCTCTCATGATCTTACTTACAACATAGTTATGGATACACTCTGTGTTTATACACCACTTTCCATTATATCATTACTTATTGTTAATCTCTGGCTCTCTTCCACAGTGTATCTTTTGTCCTGTTTTTCCTTCCCGCTGTCACCAAGTGGTCACTCATCAGTGGCTGTCTGATTGTTGGGGTTTTCTCTATATTATTGTAGTGTCTATGAGGACCTATGAGGCAACTGTTTTTGCGATTTGGCACTATATAAATAAAACCAGTTTGGTTTGAGAGGTCCGTATGCATAAACACACTACCCCAGAAAAAGATTCTTTATAGCTAGTATATAGCTAGCTATTTTAGTTCCCATATTGTTACCATGGTGATCTAGCCAGGTTGAAAGAGAGTGCCCTTCGTGACTTTGAATGCGCTGGCTTTAGGCTGTAAACCTCCCTGACCCATCAATCTCACTGCATAATACATTACTTGGTCTTCTG
This sequence comes from Maylandia zebra, assembly GCF_041146795.1. Classification (NCBI taxonomy): domain Eukaryota; kingdom Metazoa; phylum Chordata; class Actinopteri; order Cichliformes; family Cichlidae; genus Maylandia; species Maylandia zebra. The sequence goes on along the minus strand of NC_135183.1, from coordinate 33,355,916 downwards.
GTCAAAATAATTCAAAAATAATACAGTCCATCAATAGTGTGTTCATTGGGGCACAATGGCTTAGTCAGAAATGAAAAGGAGAGTCCTCTTTAGTTCAGGGGAGACCTTTTTTTTATCTTTTTCTTTTTTATACCCTAATCTGCCAAATCTGATTCAGTCTTGGGCTCATATAAACGAACACACACACAGTCAGGCTTTAAAGGCTATTGCGGGGCCAAATTACTATTCCTGAATGGTACACGTTGCTGAGTATAACAAAATCACTCTCAACCTTTGCTGCCCTCAGCCCACCGGACCTGCCTCTTCACAAAAAATTAAAAAAATAAATAAATAAATATAAAAAAGCTGCAAAAACAAAAACAGTTGAGTCGTCGCAGCCTCTTCTGTCACTGCCTACGCTCGCAGTGTGGAGGTGGGAGCTGAATTATCTACCTGACCTGACTCACACAGAGCCAGATTCTTATGAAATCCCTCTTACAGGTTACTGGGTACACGCAAACAAAATCTTTGTTCATCAGTACCCTCTCTTGTCTTTTGAATTCAATTACCCAAAAAGCACGGCCGACCCTGAAACACACAGGTAAAAAAATACTCATTAGGCTCTAGGAGAACAAAATAAGTCTCCAAGTCTTCCCGTCTCTCTTCCACTTTACTGCAGAAAACAGCCTGGTGTTCTTCTTATTTTTCGGGGCAGTGTATTCATCTTCCCCCTTGCTAATTGGCTGCTAATAAGAGACTTCTGGCATACTGCCAGTTCAGTTTTAAAGGAGAAAAACACAGTGAGACACAAATCATGATCCGCGCACACACACACACACACACACACACACACACACACACACACACACACACACACACACACACACGGAATCGTGCACAAATATATAAACATGCACACAAATCCACATTATGTGTATCTCACTCTGCAGCACACTTGTTTTAATTGCCCTCCTGACACTAAGTGTAATAAACTGTAGTTCTTAAAGGGGATCTATTATGCTCATTTTCAACGCCGTGTTTTTACTGTCGTGCTTTCTAGAACAGTGGCTTCGCATGATCCTTACACCTTAACTTACACAAGGTTCATCCTCAGTTCATCCACTGTCAGAAAAGAAGCTGTTTTCCATCCTCTGCCTTTAATAAATCCTTCTTTTGATTGGTTGCCCCACATAAACAAAATGATTTTTACAGTATTAAAGGGATACCTTGTAAATGCTACTTGTAATAATGAGATTGTATTACTATTAGGGCTGGGTATCGTCACTGATTTCTAGAATCGCTTTGATTCCGATTCACAAGGCCCCGAATCGATTCGATCCACGATTCGATTCAATTCGATTCGATTCGATTCAATTCAATTTGAATCTGTGAAATTTTGCCTCAGACAGTCAGAAATATTATAATTCAGATCAGTACATTAACATATTTTTGTATCTATAAAAAGGAAGCTGACACTCGCAAGACTTTATCAAAGGTGTGAGCATCACAGCAGATGCCTTTGTGTCAAAGTAGCTGAAGATAAAACACAGAAAAACATGAAGGTGATTTTCCTGGCCTGGGATTTTATTAGAGACACAGCTAAGCGTTTTGCATAAATTTAAAAAGTTTAAATTTGTTCAGTAGCCTATTGAACGGCAGAAATTAGGTTTTCTTTTCGGAAGTAAGTAAAAGGGGAAAAAACAGCGGCCAACAGCGCTGTAAACAACGGTAGACTTGTGCGTAACAAGCAAGCGAATAATGAAGAAAACAGATTTTTAGACGGGAAACTGTTCTTGAAGTATACAGAGAGAGAGAGAGAGAGCTGTGCATGTAGTGTGATTTTATCATGGTGGAAGCAAAACAGCAAAAGTAAGAGGGAATTCATGACGATGTTTATGTGAAGCTTAGTTTGGATCTTCTTTTGCTTTTGCTTTTTCTTTTCGGTCAATATTGTTTGGAGAGCGATCAAACTAACAGCTCTAGAATGAGAGCAGGTACACGGATTCTGCACAAAGACGTAAACACAAAGCGCGGACCCACCGAAACATCAGAATCAGCGAGCTGTCGGCTTTCAGCCCCGACCGTGTCCGTGCCGTCGGGTGAGAAAGGCCACATCTCACTGATTCGCGCTTTGTGTTTACGTCTTTGTGCAGAATCCGTGTACCTGCTCTCATTTACTGTTTTAGCTGTTTGGTGGTTGTCGAAACTGAGATTCGGGCAAAATAAATTTATATTAAAAAAATCAATTCAGGATTTTAATGAATCGATATCACGTTATCCAAGCCAGAATCGATTTTAACCGATGAATCGATTATCAAAACCCACCTCTAATTACTATTACTTTAAACAATAAGCATGTTTGATATGGGCATTCATTAATGTAGCAGTATATATTTGACAGAAAATATTGAAAAGAACAACGGGTCCATGATAAATACAGCGTGACATTCCATAGCTCGTGTATGGTTGCTTTTACAGGGACACACTAAGAAGATGAAACATTCCCTCCAGTTTTCACATTTGTTGACGCAGCCTGGCACGCAACTCTGTTCTGTTATCTATTCTGCAATGTCGCTCCGCGGCAGAATAATTGCCTTCTGGGAGGAATTGACTTTTTAGATGAGGATATGCCCCAGTGAAATCTGTTGTGAGTGATGCTCTGTATAATTCTTTGAATGTAGAAGGAGCCCAGAAAGAAAGAAATCACTGCAACTGGACTGCTTCCTGGAATATGTTGTGTTACATTCAAAGTTGTTGCTCCACACATTAATATACTAAGTATACACTCGCTGGCTACTTTATTAGGTATATCTTTTTAACTGCTGTTAAAACCTGTCACCAGAGCATTAGTCTTAAAGGCAGGTGTGTGAGTGAAAGACATGCAATTACAGAGATAGTAGTTAAAAAGAGCACCATCTAAGCAAAGTAAATTAATAAATGACACTTAATATCCAGAGCTCATTATCTTTAATACTTAAATTATTACCTCTATGTTGTGATTAAAGGGGTTTTTTCCCTCTTCTGTTTCATAAGATCAATGTCACAGTGAGTTAAGTGGCAGAAATGTAATTTTGGAACAAACAGACTTTAATTATGCATGCCAGCATTAAAAAAAAAAGAAAAAACCCTGCAGCCCTCCTCTAATACCCTTTGAAAGAAAAAACACTGAGGCTAATCAGCCGCACAGCTCCATCAGGGTCTTCATCTGACAGCAATTCAACAGCTAATACTCAAGCGTTTGTGATAAACTTTGCACTGCAGCCAAAACAGGGGACTGAACTCTAAAATCATTCACTTGCACGTGCTTGTGTGAGTGCGTCTGTGTGCTTTGCATATTGCTGTCAAAAGAAAGCCTCGAGCAAACACTTACATGACGGATATGTTTTGAGAGAACCCTGCAAAGTCAGGCAACACGCTGTCTTCTGCCAATAACAATGTGTTTACCAATGAGTGCGAATAATTGCCCCTGATTACAGAAAAAAGCAAAAGGTAAAGATGAAAATGTCACATTTATCCAGCAGGCATCAAGAAGCTTGTGCCGCATCTGCAGTGATAACTGCCAAAAGGTTGTGGAAGTTGAACAGCAACAATACAGAACATTATCAGTGCGCATAATCTGTTATTAAATCTGATCTCTGTGCGTGGCTGGGAGTTATCTATGATAATATGACCAGTCAGGAGAAGCAGGAGTAGTGAGTAGAAAATAAAAGCTGTTATAGAGATCAATATGAGATTAGAAAACCAAAGTAAGTAGCTAAAAGAATGAAATGCTTGCTCAATATTCATATTTTTGTACCAAGAGAAATTAAACAGTACTCATTTTAGAGGGACAACTTTTGTTGTTGGTGTTAAAAAATAAAAAAAATTAAATAAAAACACGGCTCGGATCATGCAGAAGGTGTTAAGTGATTTCGTGTCACAGCATCCTCTTCTCGCCTGTACGGGATTATTCTCACCTCGAGCAATTATTGGTTCTCTGAGGGCAGGTGGAATGGGGTGCTGACTCAGCAGATCGGATCTCGTTTCCATATTTCCATATATAACGTATAAGCAGGCGTTAGGAGATGGAAACACGCATAGTGTTTATTTTCGCTTCTCGGCTACATAACGGAAACTTCTGATGAGCAGTCCGTGACTGCCAAGAGCTGTTTGTACACACTGATGCAAGCAGCTGCAAATTAGCCAGCTCTGTTTAATTTGTGCTTATGCCCTCTTGCTTCACAGTTTGCACCCCTTTTCACGCTCCCCTCACTGTAATCAATCAACAAGTTTCTTCTTCAAGCAAAATGTAACTAGCACCTTAATGACTGCATCAGTATTAATCTAGAGTCCACCAAAGTATTGATCGCATTGCAGAGCGATCATGTTTTTGAAAGACTCAACATTCTCATTTTCCACCAACTTGTTGCTATGGGAGACCACTGATTCTGCTGATCAGCATGATGAAATTTGAGCTATTAATACAAACTAGCTGAATACATAGATTCCCTGCAGACACAGAAATGTAAGGACTAATCCACTCCCACAGAAAAGAACTTAACTCCCACATGATAGCTACTGAGAATGACCGGAAACTGAGTAATACGTGGCAAGATGTGCAACTGCGCTGCTCATTTTGTCATCGGAACATGATGAACTTCACATGCAGTGCTGAACCCCTCCCACCCCTGTTGTCTGATGGCTTAAACCACCTACATGATTGTGTAGGTGTGAGAAATTAAAAGCAATGAGTTAAGCAAATGGGGTTCTCACCAGTGTTGGATCCAGACAAGTTGTACCTAGAATTGGCCTTTTTGATGATGTTCTCATGGATCTGGGACCATTCGCTCTCAGTGTTACACCTGGGACACACACAAAAAGAAAATTACTGCAGATTTGCACAAATGCTCCAGAAAGAGTCCGGTAAATATCCTTGAAAGTGAGTCAGGATTGATGGTGCTTAGGCCGAGCAAAACCAAAACTGCTGAATCCTACACTTCATATAACAAGAAGCATTTTTTGCATTAATTCTTCATTTGTGAAAAAGGCACACCTCTCTTTGAAACTCCATGAACCCACTCTGTAGAAAAAGCTTGCTGTTGGAAATTGATAGCATCATCACTGCTCTTCCCATCCAAGCCACAATGTTTGAAGTAACAAGTGCTTTTACCCTTGAAAAGCAGCTGAGTTTCTGTTACGCTGACCAACCACTTTCTTGAAATTCACTGTATATGTGACATGTGACCAAAAGCTGCTTTTTGTTGAGTGTATTTAACGCTTAACGGTGGCATGACAGAAAAAAAAAAATCAGCTTTTCAATGACGTCTTTTCTGGACTCAACTCACAAAACAATTGGGTCACAACTTTCATGCTAGTCCAACTAAAACCTGTTGTTGCCTCAGGTGTGAAGAAAGTGGCTGCATGTTCTTGTGAGCAAAGTACATTTGGCCAGTTACTCTGATGCTGCTATAATTTAGGTCAAACTACTATGTCAACAGATGCCTTTTCATCCCTGAGAGAATCACATAGACTTGACTGCAGTCATCTAAAGTGTAAAAGGAAAGGTGCATAATTTTGTTGGTCCAGATTAATGTTCGTGTACTCAGACTACTACTTACCTAAAAGATTACTTGAATACGTTTCCCTTTTGCATTTATGTCCCATATTACATAATATTTTTAAAAAATATATTTTCTTAAATCCAAAATTATATGAATACTCTCAAGCACAGTCATAGTTAAATAAAATAAGACATATATGCAATCTAAACTCAGACATAAAAAATGAATCTTTACTCTGTCTTCTTGGAAGGCTTTATGGGTTTTTGTTCTCACGTGTTTTAAGTGTGCACTTTCAATCTGAAAGTTGAACCTTGAAATAAATCCGGTCTAGTACGCCCCATGCCCCTCCTTTAGTCTCACCCTTGTTCACCTGTATGTAAAAAATGTCAGCTGCCGTCAGCCTTCATTAACCCCTATCATGTAAACATGCTATCAAACTAAGTTAACAGTTCATCTGAATATTTTAATACAACTTCTGGGGGCTTCAGCCTTGTTGATAAGGTGCTTTGATAAAGGACTCCCACTCGCTTTTTCCCAGTAAAGCTTTTAATGCCTTACATTAGCTTAATAAATTACCCTTAAACACCACAGCTGGAGCTTCAGTGTTGCTGATTTTTAAAAGGCTGAATGGCAACTTTGAGACTTCCATGTTGTTCATCTGCTATAGATTGATTTTCAGCCCTGCCACTCTTTATTTTGTCCTGCACTTGTCCAGTTTCCATAAATTTTTTGAGGACACTGTGCATATCATGCAAAACCTTCAACTAATAGCTCTTAGGTAATCAACTTTTTGGAGCAAAAATACCTTTTTATGCTTTTCAAATTGTGTCATCTTTAGAATTTTTTGATTTAATTAAAGAAATGGGAGGAATTTTGTGTTCCTTTTTTTACTTTTTAAAGTAACAGTGAATAACAATCTAATTTAAAATTGGTTCTTTGCTAAATTTGTCTTCTATGCGTGGACAATACACTGATTCATCACTTGAATCAAGTGTTTGTTTGTTTTGGGGGTTTTTTTATGCCTGAATGATTCACAGGTAAGTATTATGTAGATTAACATACAAAAAAAACTTGGTGGTGTCTGTGCAATGCATCCATTTAGTCTATACATGTGGCTTGCTAACCAGTCTTGTGAGCAGTAAGTGAGAAATTAGCACTCCATCCTCACCTGCATATGTGATCACTTCTGCTTTCCAAAAACAAAAAAGTTTTGGAAAGAAAATGAATAAGGAAACGACACATCATGCTGAACAAAACTTTAGCACTGGTTCAGTGTTTAGAAGAAAGAAGAATTCCTAAATAATAGTTCTTTACAGTCACTTACGTATAAACCTTTAGCAGGTGGTCATCCTTAGAGTCAGCAGTAAGTAGATCGGCAATGCTGACAACAGCACAGCCAAACGGCCGCCTGTACTGTACGTTGCACTGGTTCTTCTTCTCTCCTGCTCCCATCCTCCCTGCACAGACACACAAAGGTATCCACGGTAAGAACAGTATGAAAATGAAAGAGATTTTTAAGAACGTGAGTAGTACTCAGGAGAATAAAGAAGAAATATCACTACTCCTACCTATTCTTATGATGTGCACAACGATGTAGACATCTTTTCGTAGATCACTGCTTCCCAAATCCTGACAAACGATGCAGGAAAACATATTTAAGCGTCCGATCCAATTACTGTGAACAAGCTGAAGAGCACTGACACTGCTTTTATTTTTCAGCATAACAGTGCATGAGTTAAGTTAGCTTTAAATAGCCTTAAATTGCTCCCAGTAAATCTTTTTTAACAAAATTCCGTGTTAACTACTCACCACAAATAGCGTGCATTGTCTTTCTGTCTTCTCTGGTGACTTGGGCAGCCCGCTCTTATTCAACCTTACAAAGAACCTTTCACTGTACAAGTAAGTGGACAGACAGAGACAGGGAACACACACAGAGATAAATGTGGTCAGGAGTGATAGCTGAGTGTCACAGTAAACAACAGTATCCAAGTTTTTGCTAACAGAAACAGAATAAAGATTAGACACTATGTCAAAAAATGTCAAGTGCAGAACAGTGGGCACTGGAGAAATCACTTCAAAGTTCAAACTTCACACTGAAGCTGCGTGAAACAGAATATGAGGCGGGAAAAGGGAAAAGAAAAACAGGCAGAAAGGATTCAGAGGCAGAGGGATAGAGGTTTAGGAGAAAGATGCTGAAGAAAATCCCCAAAACAGAATGCCTGTAAAATATCTAACAAGAACATTCACATGTGGCTGAATGAAAGTGCTTTGCTGCATATTATGGATTATCTCTGACACATTTAAAGACAGTTACTAGGCTTTCATCAAAAAATCATAACTCAATCATAACTGCCAGACTAGATGGCATAAAACTTCTGGCTGTCACAGGGCTGTGCTGAGGACCAAGAGAGAAAAAGAAAACTTGTGAAAAACACTGTATATAGAATTTATACTATTTCAGGTTATAAAGCTCCTGCAATGCCCTTATCTCTTATGTGCATTTGTGGTGAGGAGCTCAGTCTTTTTTACAGGGCTCAGAGTAGAGACCTATTGAAAGGAGCCAGTTGATGTGGTTGGGATGCCTGAGCAGAATGCCTCCTATGTGCCTTATAGGTGAGGAGTCCAGGTCATGGCCCAGGATATGTTGGCGAGACAACACCTCTAAGTGTGCTTGGGAGAGGGCAGCTCTGCTAGTCTGCTCCCATAACCTGATAGATAGATGGATGATGTTAAAATCTGGCATATAGCCAAGAACTAAGAGGTAAAAAAAAAAAAGGTGAAATTTGAAGGTCACTACGACCTTTCACGGAATTCTCATCACTGCCAAGTCTTGGGAACACCCACAGGGAATTCCGTTACATCTGGCCACAAACTCAAACTCAAACTCAAGAACGAACTTTTTCGCGGTCAAATGTTTCTTGGCGACCTTACGTCTGTCTATGGACATTTATACGCCATTGATGATTAAATCAAACTTTCCCAACATCTAATCATTTCAACTTTTAATCAGAGCGAACCCTTGGGCCAAAGCTGAAGAAATCCCCTCAAGGAATTCGTGAGATATCTCTCACAGTGGAACACGAACTCTGCATAACCAAAAAATTGCCTCATAATCTGGAATGAACCGTCTCCGAGTCTTGCCTCAAATGCCCCTCACGCCCATTTCTGTTCAGGCGGGAAATTAAGTGAATGTCACGCAAAAAGACAGAAAGGACAGACACTGATCGCCTTTTCATTCTCTTTGTACTTTGTCCTTTATATCTCGTATACACTGTGTAAAAGAGGCAGCGGAGGCATCCTACTGGGCCCCTCTCATCCTGGCAGGCGAGCTGAGGGCTAATCCAGTTAGGTGACTTTCACAGTCCTCCGATAAGCAGAGAGAAAACCTTGTAATGCACCCACGCCTGACAATGAGCCAAGTCATTGGCACGGCTAGCAGAGCACGCTACAGTAGGCTCATTCAAACGAGAGCAGAACACGCCACAAAAGATCACATATAGCTTGACCGCAGTGCATACAAATACGATCGATTGGGATGTTTTGTAACTGTCAGAGGTATTAAAAGCTCCTGCTACAAGCTCAAAATTGTTTGGGCTCTGCAGTGATGTAAATAAGAGGCAGCTTCTCTTACTGTAATTCTGTGTTTTGTATATGTAGGGCAGTGGGTGCTCTTGTTTGAGTTAATTAGGCTTCTGATTATTAATTATACAAATGCTTGTGATTTTTTATAAATGTATTCCTTCAGTAAAGTTTTCCTTTTCTCAGCCATACTGGAAGGAACCAGTTGAGGCCCAATTTGATTTGAATGCAGTTGTTCCTCATTAGCTGCCCTCTGTAACTTTCCAGGCCATTTATCCGGCCATATGGAGACAGATTCCTATGCATTAGACATGAGACTTTGCGCCCGCTTTTCCTAATTAGTGCTCTATTGTTGAAACCCCAAATGCCAATTAACAGCCACTCCTGCAAACACAGACTCAAACAAGGTCTCCCTTCTTTTCAACACCCTTCCCTCGCCACCAGCTCACAGCCTCGCAGCTGCAGCGTGTTGATCGCCCGAGCCAAGGGGACCAACATCCCCCAGTGGGACCTTATCTCCCTCTATCACCACTCACATTAACATAACGTAAATGGCCGATTTCCCTCCCTTCTGGGCTCTTGCTGTTCCCCCTCCTAATATCGATGATGGCATTAGGAGCTGTGCGCTCTTCCAATGAGCGGACGGCTGGAAGGGGAGGGGGGTGTTCCAACTGAGGTGTTAACTGCTAAATAAATGAACTGTCACCACCTTGTAAGTTGGTACTAAATAAATAAATACATCAAAATATACGTTTTAAAAGCCCGACAACAAAGGAGAAGAGGAAAGCTTAGACCTTAAGTAATCTAAACACTGAATAGCAAGTGGCGCTGAGAAATCATGAAAGGGCACATTGAAAACACTCAAGAGTAAATAATATTATTGCGATTTTTAGCATTTTGCGACGTGCCGGAATGACATAAATTGTGATTTATTGCGGATTATACTTTGTCAGTATAGGTTTTATCCAAAAGGATAAACCTATCTCACTTGATCATACCAGCACTGTCCCTAAAACCTGCCATAAATGTTGCCATAAGACAGAGTCAGTCTGATATCAGTCTGCGATTAAATGAGGTCAACTTGGCAGTTGCATGCAGTCTGTTTCAGGCAATTAATTGTTGCAGCAAATAACTGTGAGAAATCTAAAAATCACATATCTGTTGCTTTTACATTACATTTGCACTCAACAACATCCTGTTCTATAGGAATATAACCAGAGTACAACCGGCCAGCTGAGTCAAGTCCCCTCATGCTCATCCACAAAGAATCATTCAGACTGATGGCAACATGTTGGCGATCTGTCATTTCTAAATTAGAGAGGAATCTCTCTGAGAGTGATTGCAATCAGTCCAGGTCCAGATGACTGCTTACAGAAAGGCTGCCTCCGATCAGCTGACCTTTGCAACTGCTTTGTAATCAAAGTGGTTGTAAGTGTGCAACATCCTCAAGCTCTGGGCAACCATTTAATCACCACAAGTTACAATTGGCCCTATTTTTACTGTGACTGAGCCACCAGCTTGCTCTGAATTAGGGGGTAGCTTTGTCAAGCTAAGTATGTCCAGTGTCGGATGTTTTCAGCTGAGCTGATTTAATAAAAGTTTGTTCTGCTAACATTGTCTCAGGCCGGGAACAACATCGGAGATCTCTGTCCAGAAGAGCGCAGTCCTAGGAACAGCTAAGATACTGCGCAGGACCCTCAAGCTCCCAGGCCTCTGGTAGAGGACCCGAGCTTGAAGGATTAACCATATATATATATTTGGACAGTCTCGGTCGTTGTGTCCTTGGGCAAGACACTTCACCCGTTGCCTACTGGTGGTGGTCAGAGGGCCCGGTGGCGCCAGTGTTCGGCAGCCTCGCCTCTGTCAGTGCGCCCCAGGGTGGCTGTGGCTACAATGTAGCTTGCCATCACCAGTGTGTGAATGTGTGTGTGAATGGGTGGATGACTGGATGTGTAAAGCGCTTTGGGGTCCTTAGGGACTAGAAAAGCACTATATAAATACAGGCCATTTACCATTTATATAAGTAAAATTCAACTTCTGAGGAGCGAAATATGAGCGTATAAGACGGTTTGTGATGTGCGATCTTGGTGTCGAACAGCATCAGAACCCACAGCATGGGCCGTGAGCGCAGTACAGTACAACGCAGTGTGTGCGTGTGCGTGTGCGTGCGTGTGTGTCCTTCTGGAAAGCCTGACAAGGAGTCTGTACTGAACACAAAGAAGCTGCCATGGTGCACAGGGGATGATGGTGTTGGCGTGGTATTGAGACAACGGGTCAGACCCCCCCATCTGGTCTCGCGTGCGTGCACACACACACACACACACACACACACACACACACACACAAACCACCAGCACAGAGGGAAGCAGCAAAATGGCTCTCTGCCAGCCAGATTGTGTAAATGAGTGCGTCTCTGTTTATGCATGTGACCAGACAGTGAGAGACACGTTGGCGAGCTGCCACTGCGAGATTTTCCTAAAAGACAACTGATGCAAGCAAATGCACTTGCAGACGTAGAAAATTAGAAGCATAAAGGCACTGTGGTCGAAGCCTCTGACTGCCTTTATCCCTCAAAATTGCAAGAAAACCCAAATTGTTGATTTAGGCAACAACATAAGTGGTTATGAGAAAAATATAGCTTTGTCTGTGTCCTCTCTTGCTGGGTTGAGTTTGGATAAATTCACATTTCATTTGTGATGCATCATGAATTCCGAAGCTGCTGTTAAGTATATAATTTCAGCATTACTGAAGTGGACTTTACTCTACTCCAGAAAATGGATTTTTAATCCACTTCAAATATATATTTAAGCTTAGCGAGTGTAATTACTCATGCTCAGCTAAGGCACTCAATCTTTCAAAGAAGCAAGAAGATTGAAAGAAAAGAGGAAAAAAATGATGACATAAAAAGAGTGACAGTTTAAAAGAAAGAACAAAAGGGCTTCAAGTGGAACATGATACGATGGCGCTGAAGACTAATTACCCACTTCACGACAAAAAAGTACCCACTTTCACTCTGAAAAAAACCTTAATTATTACTAAGCCATATATTTTACAGGGACACTAAAATTTTAAGAAATACAAGCGGTAGTAAAGTAAAATTAATTTAAAGCTATATTTTACTTAGATACAGATTTTAAGCTGGACCCTTCCTGAACCAACCCTCACATTTATCCAGGCCCAGGACCAGCACTAGGAATACGCTACCTTGTGAAACCCTGAGGGGGAATCGAACCAGGGATCTTTCACATGTAAGCTTAACATGTTAACCAGTACCAAAGCTTATATTTTGCAATAGTGAATTTTGATGTCCAGCAACCTGGAAAGAGGAGAACAAGAATGTGTTCTTCTATATTCATTTGAGGAACATTTCTTGGTAGTAATGGTCCTTATGCTTTCAGTGAGTAACATGTCTGGACTGCAGGCAGCCCACTTTAGCACACATAGACATTTACCTCCTGTTGTAATACACAAGTGCAGAACGTGTCTTAGCATTATCTTACTGAAATAAGCAAAGGTTCACCCGTGAAAAACATGCCAACTGGAGCATATACACTGCTCCAAAACATGTACGTGTTTTTCAGCATTAATGTGTCCTTCACAGATGCACGCGTTACTTTATTAAATCCCCCCTCATCTCGCTAAAGTTGTTGACTTTAAAAGTGTGTGCTGATAACAAACCACATGATATTACAGCTGTTTAGCCCACTGGTCAGACCACAGCACAGGTTTTCACTTTTCCTTTGAGACAAGCCCACAGAAGGTGGTCAGTTTCATGGGTCTTGTTTATTTATTTTTTTATTTTGACTCGCTTTTGTGGATGCAGTGACAAACTGTGTTCACTGACAATGGTCTGTATTTGTATAGCGCTTTACTTGGTCCTAAGGACCCCAAAGCGCTTTACACTATACACAATCAACCACCCATTCACACACTGGTGATGGCAAGCTACATTGTAGCCACAGCCACCCTGGGGTGCACTGACAGAGGCGAGGCTGCCGGACACTGGCGCCACCGGGACCTCTGACCACCACCAGGAGGCAACGGGTGAAGTGTCTTGCACGAGGACACAACGACCAAGACTGTCGGAGTCGGGGCTCGAACCGGCCCAAGACAAATGCCCAACTCTTGAGCCACGATCACCCCAATGGCTCTTCCCGATCTGATACTGGGTTTTGGCCTTGTCCCTTGCACACCGATTTCTCTGGATACTCTCTGGATACTGAACTGATGCAAGCTTGGTTTGCCCTTACCCAGTTATTATGAATCAAAGTTTCAGCCAGTATTTTTTTTTTTAAGAATTTAATTTGTCGTTTTGTTGCTCCTGTCCACAACTTAGAAACTAGTTGAAAATGTGTATTCTCTATACAAACACAATAACATCTTTCAGTTCAAAATTTCAATGGTTTACTCAGCATCCCAGCCTGTGACAGACTGATGACCTGTCCAGGGTGTACCACGCGCTGTAACTCTATGACAGTTATAGCCCTATTTTTCTCTCAGATTAATAACATCATTGCAACCAAACAAAATGGCAAACTTGTAAAAAAGAAAAGATAGCGCCTTCCTTCTTTTGTGCTATAATTCTTCAGGAACGGTGGAAACCGCAGCTATTTTCATGTAAAGTTTAAAGAAACTTGCCAGCAATATGGATGAATCATAAATTGGATTACAATAGAAACTGAAGTAGGGCTACTGGATAATAATAGAGAGTAATAATTTAAAAAAAAAAAAAGAGTCCCATCAACACCATTCTAATTCCTCTGATGTGACCCTGCGGGGCGGAGAGTATTCTCACACAAGCACGACTTATCAAAAGAAGTTTCGGTGCTGCTGTGCTCATTTTTCAACCCACTCGCTTTTCTTTTGCCTGACAAATTCACTCGTTTGTGACATGAAACAAAATTTCTTCACTTTGAACTTTGAAACCAGGGAGTTTCAACACAGTCTTCCTGTCAGGAGAACAGTGAGGTATCTGCTGGTGTGTAAGCATGTATGCAAGTAACACATGCAACCTCCCAGGGCACCAGGACCAGCTTTCACATGGACATTTTTTTCCTAAAAATAAATAAAGAAATAAAATAACATGGCCTTGTCCAATTTTGTGTGTTCAAGTGCACTTTAATAACCTGCTTCATTTAATAAATCTTCATGAATATAATTAAGAGCAGTCCAAGGGGAGCCATTTGGCACAGGGCGTTCACAATCAACAGAGCAGCTCATTTGCATTTCGCTCTCCCACAGGATTTAATGCCATAAACCATACAACCTTAAGAACAAGCAAGGAACTGTTTTCCTGCGGCCTACAATCCAAGAAAACAACATACAAGCTGATAAATCAAGCTGCTTGGTCTAAAAACACACTGTAAAGACCAAAAAAAAAAAAATCATAACATGTCACAGTGATGGAAACCATCACTTCATCACATCACTCAGAAAGTTTTGGTTTGAGTTCAAATGTACAAGTATCCAATTTCCACCGATACAATGGCGTTAAATGAAACTGGCATTCTAGTTCTCAACATGCTAAAACAACAAAAAAGAGGAAGAAAAAATGCTAAATAAATAAATTAAATAAAAATTAAATAATGTCTCTTTGTAGACTTGTGGTTAGGCGACCTGGTAAAAATGACACGGTCTATATTCACCAAACATAAGCACGCAACAACCTAAATTTAGCTAATGAGCTAACAGTTTGGCTAATGGCAAGACATACATCCTGTAATGCTGGGCCTCTCGTCATGGTAAGAATGACACTTTTCCCTTTACACTTAGTTCAGCCATTAAAGATAATGCAACCATCTCTAAACTTCATTTTTCCAAAACTGGGCAACTTGTACAAAAACAATCTAGCTACACAAACAGCACTACAGGCTAGATGGAAAAATATTTGATTTTTGAAAAGGCCCAATTAGAATCATAAAGGCGTATTGCCTGTAAAGTCTCTACCTGAGTGGCCGGTTCTCCCGTCCATCGTAAATGTGAAAGAAGACTTCCAGCTCCTCCCCCAGATTAGCGCTCATTAGACTCTTTACGTGGACAAACAGATGATGGGTGCTAGCAGGGGTGGATGTCTCCTTCTTACGATGTCGGTGTTCCATCTGCAGGCGAGAGAAGAAAATCAGCACAAGCAGATTTCTCTATATAAAGGAAACCGTTATATATTACGTTTTAGCTGTAATTATGCAAACTGGGAAAAATTCAAATAAACAAGAAAACAACTTGAAACAAGAACAGCTGCAGTTGAAATACAGAGTTATAGAGGTGGATGCAAAGAAGGTTAAAAACTCATAACCTCTCAAATCAAAGCTGCTGTATTAGTGATGAATTCAATAACAGGTAATATTCCCCTGAGGCTTCTCACTGTAGGCAGAAGGACTGATTTGAATTTGCATATATTTGAAGAGCAGAAAGATATAGATGTTGATATACATCAGGCTAATATGGGATGTAATACTGCAGGCTGGCAGCTCAGAGGCTAAAATGTGGGAGTTGAAGCTGCACTGTCTGGCTCTTTCTTTGTTGCTGCCTTTATGCCAATACATCAACTCAGCACCTTGCCGAGCATTTAAAGTGATGTGCAAAACTCTTGAGCCACCCCTCATTACGTTACATTTTTCTTTTAAAGAACCACGCTCATTTCTTGTGATGTATCTGGTACTTTAGTTGATTCATCTACTGTTCGCCGAAGCTTCATCAGGAATGACCTCTTGGCTTCTCAGTGGAAGGCTGGCTGTCAAGAAGCCATTCTTAAAGAAGGCAATATGTATGGAAAAGGTCAGGAGGGAGCCTCTACAGGCATCTGTAAAACACGGTAGAAGCTATGTCAAGGTTTGGGGCTGATTTTCAGCCAGTGCTGTTAGGTTTTTGTCAAAATTGATGGAATTATGATTGCAAAAAAGTACTCTCAGATTTAGTTCCACCATGCTGTATCATCTGGAAGGCGTTTGAACTTTGTAATGTCCTCTCCAGGTAAGAAACGTTGAGAACTATACCTGAAGACTACTTTAATTACAAAAGCAGACTGAGAATTCAGTCTGTGTATACAAAATACGGACTTTCAAGCTTGTTAAAGTCTATAAATTTGGATTTTCCCTTATATGTTGTATGTGGGGCAGGGATAGCTCAGTAGGTAGAGTGGTGGCCCCATGATCGGAAGGTCGGGGGTTCGACTCCACTGAACGGCTACCCTGAGGTACCCCTGAGCAAGGTACCGTCCCTACACACTGCTCCCCGGGCGCTGCACTGGTGGCTGCCCACTGCTTCACTGGGTGAATGGGTTAAATGCAGAGGAACTATTTCCCTATGGGGACTAACACGCACACTTTACACACTTTACACTTTCTATGCATGTCTGCCTGTTTCAGTAAATGGCAACAACATGGGCAAGACATCCGCACAACACTTTATCTTTAAGGAGGCCAAATCGGGGGTTTTTTGACAGAAAGAAGCAGAAAGCAACATCTTAAACATTGCGATTCACACAAACGTTTAAAAAAAAAAAAAAAGTCAAATAGTTCAGCACAATTACAGAGCTCAGTGCTTTAGTGGTGGATGATATTACTTGCCATATTACATCAATCTGTACCAAAAAGATCAATAAGGCCTCATACAGGATGGTATGGTGTGTGTACACACATTAGAGCTCTGTTTATAAAAGGTTCATCATAATCTGCTGTCAACAGCCAAAAATACACACGCGCACAACACACACATACACACAAATATACACAAAGCACCAGATGGCCAATAGAGCCACTGCCAAATTTGGCCTCGCATCCACTTCTGTTGTAAAACATAAGAAAATCGGAAGGAAGGGAGCAAGAGATGGGGATCAGGACAGAGGAAAGGGAAACGGATAAAGACAATGCAAGAACTGAGTGTAGTAAAGCTTCACCACAAAACAACACACACAGTATATTAATAGTGGATATAATATGTTTTACAGGATTATAATGGTTTGGTTGTCAAATTTAAATAGTGTTGCATTGTACAGCATAGGTGACTTTGTTGAAATGCACTTGTTGGCGCAACATTTCAAGCTCAAGGAATTATGAAGCTGCGTACCAGGCAACAAATAATCTTACTAAAACAAACTAAAACACACTTGTCATGTCTTAATTCAAGGTATTAACGGATACTGTCGCATTCACAGTTAGTTACCCTATGTGCAAATGTAGTCAGAAGTTCCATTTAAGGCTTCAGTCACCCACCCACCCACACGAATAATCATGCTCTCTCTGGCCGAGAGACAGGTCAGTGACCTCCTGGCAACTCTGGTTGCTAGGGTAAAACGTGTGTTGCTCGCAGTTGCTACAGTGGGTGAGGTTGGTCACAAAGAGGATGCTGTACCAAAAACCTCCTCATGATTGCTTCAGTTGCTAGCAGATTGCTAAAGTAGCCTTTAGTTTGCATGGAAGACACTGACCCGCCAAAACACCCTCCTCAGCTATTAGCAAAGCGGCTATGAAACTGAAAAAGTTCAAAAGCTAACAAACCAAAGTTAAAAAGAGAATGTGTCACTCCAGCCACCACGTGTCAAGATTCACTCAAGTTTCGCTACCACTTTGCATTACAGGTCACAAGACCTGTAATGTTTTTCCCTGCAGCCAGACAGATTAGCTCAACTTTACAAAAACCTGTCTGCAGAGATGATGATTTGCATACTAAAGTGAAAAATTGTGAGATTAAGAAACAAGTTCTCTAAATGTGCTGAAAAACCATGCTACAAATCCTTTTACCTTTGCAGTTTCTGTCAAAACTATAAAAACACTTTTGTTTTTGTGCGAGATCCCCGAAAAGAAACAGAGAAACAGAATTATCTAACAGCAAGACAAACTACTCCCAGCAGGGCTGAACTCCTGGTTCTGACGTAAAATTACTAGGTCTGAGGAAGGCCTAATTTATACTGTGGGATTTTATTACGAGGTTATTTTCAGTGTGTCATTTCAGCCAGCAGCCCGGCGGGAACAGTGTGTGGTTTTGTGACAGCTTCAGCATGACTAGACACAAAGCATAGACATGACAGGCTGGCAGCCTGACTGGCAACACACAATGGTGTGGTCAACAAGGAGAGGCTGAGAGGTAGCTGAACAGAGAACGAGAACATGACCGTGTGTGTGCCAGCCAAACTGTCCTACAGACTGTCAAACGACAAGGAAATTCTAGAGGAGACAGGTCAAACTGAGGCCACAAATTTGTAGCTGTTCTTTCTGTCCCTTTCTACATTAATGTTTAAGCCTCCTTTCATCCCTCTTTTAAACTCAAGGATTAAAGTCGTGCAGGAAGTTAAAGATCTGTATGAAGGCTTGTCTCTCTTTAGTGATAAGCTGAACCATAAGAAGAAATATTACAACCACATGTCCAGGGCAAAGAGCTGAGCTATGATCTATTACTACAGAGGGAGCTTCCACTGTTAATGAAGTCATCACTGGGGGATCTAAACTCGGGTCTTCTCTGCTTACGCTCTGAGCTCAGTCCCAGAGGAAAACAATGGAAAGCCTAAAGCTGATTAGTCTTTGCTCTACACATGACTCGCATGAGCTAATTAGACATAAAGGGGTTTTTTTCTCACTTTAAAGCTACAACCAAATATAATGCTTCAACAAGTGTCTGTTTAAAGGATTTAAGTCCAATAAAAATCTGGTCCTCCATCTCCACAAATATTTAGTTTTGATGCATTTTTGTCGTATTGTTTTACAAAGTAGGGGTTTTTCTTTCCCCTAATCTGACAAAAAGAGAAAATTGTTGATTCACTATGCTGTTCTTCACTAATTCTTCAGGGAAGCATATGTTTTCAGGCTGCTATATACGCTTTTCCAGACAGTCACTAATACAGGGTTTCTCCTGGCACACACTAAAGTAGCTGTGAATGTACCCCAGAGGAAAATCATCAGGAAATGATTTAGTCATCCTTGGGGAAGGATATAACGCTTTTGAAGACTTTTTCAAATGGCCAGCAATAAGAAGAAAATGTATGTATTTCTGTTATGTGCAGTAACGCAGACTGAAGTATCAAATAATACTTATAGGCACAGCTACCCAACCGCAAAGGCCCATTCTGAGCCAGGAAACTACTACCTGAGGTACTGCTGTCTGTGAATAATCACTATTACCATATGTAGATGTTGTACCTTCTTTGTTCAAGGGAAAAATGGGAAAAAAGAATATTATATTTGGGTTTTTTTCCTTGTAGATGTATTATTTTATTATCAGAAAATACAGATCTGGGTTTTTTCTCATAAATCCACAAGCTTGGAATTTTTGCTAGGAATACCACCACCTTCTATGACCCTGTAATTACTTTTCCTTTGTTTTTTTTAAATAGACTTAAATTGGCATGCATATACCATGTTTACATTTACAGTGTTGTTTCTCATTATATAGAATGAGAAGGGTTTATGAGATAGCATTAAGGCATTTACAGGCATACATAAAATCTCTTTTTAATCCACTGTCGTTGCTTGTTTTCATTCTCACTCAGCAGATATCACACAATTCCTTGAAACAATGCAGCAGTTAAGCCACATTTTCCTACAGTAATACTGCACTGGCACTTCAGCACACACACACAGGCAAACACGCACACAAGTACACACAGAGACACCGCATAATCCCCATGTCAATTTAATTAAGCCACGCCGCAGAAGCACCGACAGAAACAAAGACGCGGTTCTCACAAACAAAGATCTCACGGGGAAATATTGATGTAATTTGGGCTCATTGAGATATTGCATCTTGGTGTGAGGGTTCCTTGCGTATTTTCGTAAGTGGATGGCGGCGGTGAATGCCTGGCCCTTTATCTCGACCCAGTATGGAGAAATGGTAGTCGCTTGTTTATTTTATACACCGTTTAATAGAGGTGGAGAAAGCTTTCTTTGTGCTTTTCCTGCTTTTGTTTTGACAACAACAAAAAAAAAAATAACAGATGGATTAAGAGCTTCAATTACCCTTGCGAAGAAAGAGCCGACACAGAGTGTGTGTGCGTGTGTGTGTGATACAATTCCCCCCACACCGTACGAGGGCAGAGAAGTGGTTGCCATGGTAGCAGCGATTGGGGCTTGGAGAAAGTGGGAAGGAGAGGCAGGGAGCAAACAGTAGGGAAAGGAAGGAGAGAAATACAGAAGCAGATGGATGAGGGGGAAAAGAAAAAAAAAAATCGGTCCATCAAATGTACCTCATGCGAGGATGAGAGTGGTATCAGTAACTCGCTGAGCTTACTCTAAATTTGTTTTGCCAAATGCTGGTTCTAAGGGTCAAGCATGGACTTCCAATCCCAAAGCTTTAGCCCACACCGAGACGTGTTCAAGGTTCTCAGAGAAAGCGCATCTGTTAACAGCTCAGTAAAATGCAGAGAAACATGTGGAAAAAAGCTCAAAAAAGGTTATTAAATACTATGAGCAAAATCCTTCAGCATCCTTTACAGCAGTCCTATAACCGTTAGGGATCAGTGCCATAGATTTTTATATAAGCTGCTCTTCAATTTCAAACTGGACCATGGCCCTGTTGTGCCTTTCCTTCTTCTCTCTCACACACATACACTTTCCCAGCGGTGTATGCTCATATTAACTGTGCTAAAGTCAAAGAAATGTTGCTCTACTTCCAAACATTTATAACCTGCAGCATAGACATGGTGGAGAGATCCAGCTCTGTGACTCCAATTAGAATCAATCTGCCTTTGTTGGGACACCTCTCAGTCAAAGCAGACATGAACCTAACTCCAGTACTCAGATCGAGTTATTAAGAGTGTTTAAAAAAAAAAAAAAAACTTTAGTAGAGCTGTTACAAAGGAAGAACTTACCCAGGGAGATAATTACTATTTTCTGTACCAGACTAAAAACATGTTTTTCAGTGTTGTAACATCACCCATTTTAACTCTCTAGTCGATGCTGACTGACTCGCTTATGGTGCAAACCTTGAGTGGCCACTGGGGGAATTGCAGACTTGTCACTTAAGCGTTTACTTAATTATTCAGCTCCGGATGTTGCAACTTAGTACCAGCTTGAGACTCCATAATCAGCTCCAGCAGTTGCATCATAGTCGGATGGTAATGCAGCCAACCCTGATGAGACTCTCCCTGTGCTACCTTTGGTATTTCATAGCAGTAAGAGTTTTCTACTTTTATCAATTTCTAGCACATTTCCATCATGTATTTTGTACAGGTACAAATACGGGTTCACACAGACTGAAACACTAGTCCACTGTTAGGTCCCACAGTAAGATGGTACTTTTAACAGATCATCCTGCATCTTCATCATTTTCTGATTATTTCTGTCCCAAAAACCCAGACTCTGGCATCTACATGTACAAATGGATCTAAGAAACTGGCATGTCCAATAAGGAGTGGTAGATTATGCTTCTCAGCCTGGTGTTTTCAGAAACTGCACATAAGTGAAGTGAGAAGCAGTACCCACGAGCACCAATTTTTGTTTGAGGAAGCTAGGCGAGCCAATCAGAACCCCATCATCCTTTTTTTTGAAGCGGGGGCTTAAAGAGACGGATGCGAAAGCAGCTACTTTTACACAATGAACTGAAAAGTTCCACAGAAAATTGAGGTGTCAATTTTGTAAAGTCAAAAAAATATGAAACTGGAAGTGAGTATAGCAGGTCCATAATGTCTGCTGTGCCAAGGTAGCAAGGTATTATGCGGGCAGCTAGTTCATACACGGCCTCTTCTATCTATCTGACAACATCTGTCAGCTTAGAGAAAGAAGCTGACAGATGTTGTCAGTGATAGACAGTTCCTTAAATCCACTTAGAGGTTGCAAGATCAAACCAAGTACAATATACTCAGAGGTCAGACATGTTTTGGTTGTTTGCCATCTGTTGTATAAAGTTACCCTCGGCATCAAATGACAGTTCCTATTAGAAAGTGGATAGATTGTGTACAATACAACAGTAACCCTAAATAGATCTGTATCATTGTCTACATCCTGTATCCAGCCTAAGCAACTGGCTCTAAATTGTAAATACACTGGACATTAAAAAGGCATATAACACAGGAACTCTAAGGCCACCAATCCAAACTCCTGCCATCGATGTCACTGTCATTCAGTGTCACTGTCCACTCTGCAGGGCAACAACCTCCCAGCAGAGCATTGCTTTCTTTACTTTGTGTGTCTTGTGAGCTGTGTTGAATATAGAGATTTTATTGTACTCTTTCCAAGATGAATCTAGAAGAGACCAGCTCCTTTACGCATCTGTACTCTGGATGGGATCTTAATCTGAGAACAGGGAAGAACTGTGTGGACGCTTACCAGTCTGTAAAGCTCTGTGACACTGATTTCATCGGGGTCCACCATACTAAACTCTCGCCTCGGGACCAGGTCCAAGCCAAGCTGTCTGAAACACAAAGTCACAGAGAGTATTAATACACTGAAGCTGCAAAATACATACAGATAACACAGTACATGGATTGCAATTGAGCGTTAATTAAGATGCTACTTTATAGCTGCACTGAGCATCAACAACAAAGCGAACAGACCCACAAACACTCAAAGCACAGCTGTCACATCACCCGTCAGTCGCCTAAATACATTTGACAGCTCCTCTGTGGAGCAGATGAAAGAAAAAATCCTCTCCCTTTAGCCCCCTGCTATGCCTACTGTCCTCTTTATCCTCTTTCCTGTCCTCCATCATTTAACCTTGCCTGTTCCTCTACATTCTTGTTGTTCCATAAACACTAACTCTTACATGCTCCCATCCTCCTGGTCGGTGGTATTAGTGGACCAAAACAGCACACTTGAGTGTGTCTCCTTTTCGGCAAGAAGAGAGACAGGCCAGGTCAACCATACAGCAGCGAGGGATGCTCATCGCTGGGGAGGGATGTGAAGCATGTGCGTGTGTTTGAAGAAGGCCCACAGCAGGGAAATGAAGGAGAGCGAAGGGTAAAGGACAGACAGAAAGAGAGAGGGACACGAGTTGTGAGGATTTCTTTTTTTGTCCCTCTCTCTCTCTCTATTGCACCCCCACAGCACAGAGAGGATGGAAAGAAGAAAGCAAAGTGAAAGGAAGGATGGAGAGAGTGCTGTCTGTGTGGGAAAGAGATTGTACTGAGTGAAGAGTATGCCTACAGGGAGGGTAGGTGACAACAAAAGGCAGAAGAGAAAGGAAAGTTGAAAAGAAGAGTGAGAGGCTGAGGAAGAAGGAGGGATGTTAGAAAGCTGCAAGAAGCTCCAGGAAAGAAGCAGAGAAAGAAATGAGAGATGAAACTTTTATTTCCAAATGCAGTTTCCTTCAAGTTTTAGATGAGTAGCACTGCTTATAATGGAAGAGCCAGCTTGTCATGGTGGCTTCACAGATTTTACTGTGTGTCAGTGACTAAAAATACTCCTCATAATTCTCAAAGTATAGTGAGGGTTTTTTTTAGACTGATTACACAACCTTGCCTGCAGTAAAAAAAACAACAACAAAAAAACAACAAAAAAACTTTCTTTAAAACTTTAAACTCTGCAGGTTCTCCCTCACAGTCCACATAAAGTTTGATTTATCTCATTCATTTATTTTGTGGAAGACTGTCATACTGCACTGCAGTTATGCAACCGAGAGCAGAGGTTGGAAAGAATTATATTCAAAGAAGTGCCAAGCTTTTCAAGTCAGCTGCTGAAAAGGATTTCTGTGCTGATGGAACATCAAGCAAACTGAACTACGAACGCACTGACTGGATTTGCCAGATCTGCCTCATTACAATATTAAGTACTAGAATATTGGCCACTGCAAGAGCAATCCTCGTTAAAGTTAAAATTCAGTGTTTTTTCTATCAGTCTGAAAACTAACAGTTTTCGGCATCACAAGAATCAGTGGCAAGCTCAAAAAGGGAGAGAAAAAAAATCATCTTCACTCTTGATAGGTGATTTACAGGAAATCTACGCTGTAACCTCTCATTTAACCTTTCTTCCTTTTGCTTTCCTGGGTCCCCACTCTTTGTTGTCATCAGTTTTGGATCTATTTTCTTTTCTTTAAATATTCAAGTATATGTCACTCAGGCTTTTCCACTTCTTCGTACATTCCCTCAGCCCATTTTGGTAGTTTCAGCCATCTCCCTTCAGGAATCGCTGACATTTGGGAATCCTTATGTTTATCACATTGAAACAGGGGTTGTTTATTGATTATTTAGAAACTGGCAAAAAAAAAAAGTTGCCAGAAAGGCACAGAAGTAGCAGTACTGAACGGGCCAGTGACAACAGTTGCAGTCCTTTTTTTGCTTTTTACTACTGGATGGCATTGCATATGAAACATCAGGACACAACCACATGGTAATTAATGCCTCAATTACGCTAACATGAATTAGCTAAGTTTAAATATGGTCACATCCACTTTCAAGATAAGATAACAGCCAAAATGTCAAACTTAAGGCTTAAACTTAACTTATTATTATTTTCTACTGTGGATCTAGTCATTTTACAAATGGGAAAAGAACGCCCACTGATGCTGGATTTATATCAGTATTGAAATATATCCAGTGAGTTATTCATATCTGTATTGGATTAGGGCATCCTTACCAGAAACTATGCCCAACAACCTCATTTAGGCCAAAAACCCCACTTGCCATTTTTTTTGCTTCACATCCTTAACACAGATAAGGCTGCTGAGTTAATAAAATAAGCTCCCTGTTCCCTCTGTGGAAATTTGTACTTTGAACTATTAGAGAGGAGCTTTTTTCCTTTAATTCTGCTGATGCTTCTATTAAATGTGACCTATGCTATAAATAATGAGGTCATCGTATGTATATGTAACCCTGTAAACCAAATAAATTCACTCTTGAATGTCAGAAGCCCCATCCATTTGCTCTCCAAACCTTCTGTTTGTGAGAGGCAGCCAATCAGGAGAAAGCTGGGTTTCAGGAAGGGCTAAAGGAGCTAAACTGGATTGTTTCAGACACAGAGTGACCCAGGGAGCTTCACAAAAACCCACTATAAGATGAATAAGGATACAATAAGGTAAGTTGGAAATGAGCATAGCAAGCCCCTTTAAATCACCTAAAATCAAAATCATCAGTGGTAGAAGCAGTTTAAATAATGAATTATTGGTTCTTGAAAAGGAACAATGCAAACATGTCTATAAGCCACATGTGGACATTGTAAACCTTCTCACTGCCCTTAGTCTACTCACTCGTTGCCCCAATCCAATCTTGCTGTGATGTGCTGCTTGACGTCCCTCAAACGGTCATGAGTGAGGTGGCCAACCAGCACCTGCCTCCTCAGGTCCAAGATTTCATTCATCACGTGCCAAAGCCGGTGGAACAAATCCCCCTCATTTTTCTGGAGGTTTGGAAAAGGGGAGAAAAGAAGAGGGGTGGAAAAGAAATGAGAAGAATAACAGTCAAAGGCAATGAATGAAAGGAAAATTCATAATCAGCTGAAGACAGAATGAGGATGACAGCAGGAAAGGCACAGATAAGGAGATCAAAATATACAGTTGTGTCAACGCTGCCACCCAAAAACATAAGTGAAAACATGAAAAGTGACGGAACGCACATTAGAGAACCAAATCGACACTGAGAAGAAGACAGCGACCCAGAGAGAGAAGACAAGAAGAGCTTAAAATGGATTTGTGCAAATTAGCTTCAGTGTCCTGCTGCTTTTTGCTGCAAATGCATGCACTTTGATCTAGACGTATTCATCAGCTCAATTTAATCAGCACCCCAGATAGTCTAATAGGCCACAAACACAATCAATCCGACTAATGAATGCATATTAAAAAAAAAAGCTTTGACTGTTTGTGGCTTTCTGAATTACCCAGGGCCAAATGAACTCAAACATTGCAGTTTCAGTTAAGCAGCAGTGACAACAAATCGATGCAAAGTGTGCATGTGTGGTTATGTGTAAGAGTTCTTACCACATAGAGCTGCTTCCACATGGCACCCCAGTCTCGCAGAGTTGATGTCATCTCTGTGATGACAGAGTCTTCATCAGGGATGACTGTCTCGAATTGCCTACAAACAAACATCAGCACATGAACGAGAATTAAATA
This sequence comes from Maylandia zebra, assembly GCF_041146795.1. Lineage (NCBI taxonomy): Eukaryota > Metazoa > Chordata > Actinopteri > Cichliformes > Cichlidae > Maylandia > Maylandia zebra. The sequence goes on along the minus strand of NC_135183.1, from coordinate 33,329,850 downwards.
ACGTAACCTTAAATATAAAACCACAATATGAACAAACATGGAAAGAAAACCAAAGGAAAGACATGTAACATTACCCTTTGTTCTTGACGTGGGCATTCTTTAAGTGGATGTAGCTGGATGGAAAAATCCCCTTTAGTCAAGAAGATAAACAGGTTAATGAGAATGCTCCGAGAGTCATTTGCTCCCCGTTGTAATTAGCATTTAACAGCGGCGGATGTGAAAACAACGCACATAATCAATACAGGGTTAAGAGTGTTTGTGGAAAAAACAGAGGAAAATGGAGGGAACAGAAGGATAAAGGCAAGCAGCAATGACATTTAGTAGACAAGCAAAGGTTTTAAAAAGCTGTTTGTGTGTGCGCACGTGCTGTTTGACGCTAATAAACTGCAAGATGCCCCCACTGACTTGGGGAAGATCAAAGTAGTAATGCAGTAAATGCAAAACACAAACACACACTTGACTCCTCAGTTGGCTCTTATTATAATATATTATTCTGCACATGAGTTTTTAAAAGTCGTAAAAAATATCAGACTGACTGCACGCACCACTCTTCTTTTGTTGGGAAGTTGGGATGTCATCGCCCCCAGTGATATAGTTTGAGTATATCTCAAGTTAGGTTTTGACTTTTTGGGAAGTGGTGGTAATAAAAAAATGAATCATTATGACTTATGAATCTAATTTCCACAATCTGCGCACAGGTGGTTTTATGGTAGATCATTCATGCGATTGGTGGTGGCTGAAAGTTATTTAACATCTTGTCAGATTTGGATTCATTTATATTCAATTGCACTTAATAATTTAAAAAAGTAGATTAAATTAAAATAGAGAAACAAAGTTCTGGGTTATCTTGATATCATCTCTTGGCATGTATTAAAAAAAACTATATATTCCTCTTTCTCTAGGTTTGTTTCAGCCCAGTTCCTGAAAAAAAGTCTTGCCATTCAGCACTCATCCTAAAACACCTCCAGGTACTTAACCGGGCAGTTATTTTCAAGTATTACCTAAATTAACTTAATTTAACAGTTAGCAGGGCAGTAAAACATGATGTATAAAAATCAACCCCCCACCTTTTTTCTTTTCTTTTCTTTTTTTTTTTAATGCTTACAAAGTTTGCTGACTTTGCTCATTTCAGGATTATTTGACTGTTACGTTTGTCTCTTACATCGTATCTAATCAGTGCAACGGCTAGGTTTACACAGAGAAATTTTTGGGGGATAGTTGGGACATTTATCCTACGACCATCATGTTTGTCATGATTTGTAACAGAGTTTCTCTCTCATACATTACTGTGCAAAAGTCTTGAGCCACCCCTGATTTCTTTATATATTGCAAGGAAAATGGGTAACAGGTACAGCGATTTATTGTAAAATGTCCAAATATATATGGAAATACAGCATATACGCAAAAATCAAAAAGCTTATTGTTTCAAAATATTTAAAATCAATATTTGGTATGGCCACCTTTAGTCTTCAACACGGCCTAAACTCTCTTAGTCAAGCTTTCTTTTCATTTCTTTACGTAGTCTTCAGGAATAGTTCTCCAAGCTTCCTGATGGACATTGGTGGGATGTTGTTGGATGTTGGCTTCATTTTGTATAATTTTCTGTCAACATGATCCCACACTCTGGGATCTCCAGGAGTCCAATCCATGACTAATGATGTTCCATTGTGTGTTTTTACTGCATTACTACATGCATTTACTGTATACTGCATTCCACTGAGATTGTTTCTGATGAGGCTTCAGCAAAGAGTAGCTGGATCAATTGAAAGGTCAGACGCATCTCTCAGGTCCTGTGTCACATCTTTGCTGGAATTCTTCCTCGTTCTTAGAGACGTGACTTTCAGTTCTGTTCATCTGCTGTAGCCTTTTTTAGGCCTTGTCACTTCTTCTTTTTTCCTCAAATTCTTTAAGAACACCTGACCATGTCAAGAAATGCCAAGTATGCAGCTAACAGTTCCATAGTAATCACTTGGGCTTTTTCTTCAACTAAAGAAACAGCAACAACCTAGACAACTACAGCCTGTTAGCAACCAAGTGACTAAAGATACAGTTTTGTTGCTAAGTTGTTTGTTATTTGCAGACTCAACACTGATTCATCCCTTGGGTTAGGTGCCTTTTTTATGTTTCAGTGATTCATAGATTAGTGACGAGTGGCTCAACAAAAAAACGATTCCTCTGAAGATGGTTAGGTACAAGGACTGGAAGGTGAAAATCAGTGAAAAAACAGCACCTTCAGAAATCCTGGAGAACTATTGCTTAAGTTCACCTTTAAAATTATTTTTATAGCTCAAGACTTTTGCACACTTCTAGACATTTCCTGGCTAACATCAGTGTACTTGTGTATCAGCAGCATGTCTGTTCGTAGTGAAAGAGAAACCTCTCCTCCGCTGTTGTTTAAGTGTGCACACAAACAGGTGTTTCCACTTGTCTGAGTAGGTCTGGCTGATTATAACTCTGACGTTGGGTGGAGCACTAGAGAAAATCACATAGTGTCACCAAACTATTTGCAGGGCTGCAAAGAGCAATTTTCAAAGTAGGGAACCTGACAAGTCATACGACGAAAAGACAGGTGTTCCTGCTTACATCTGTCATCTCAGCTAGTGAAAGTGCTAGTTTTCGCTAACAATGACAGTTCCAAGAGACTCTTTCAATTCAATGCATGACACCAGCTAATACACAGAGAGGGAATCAGGTTTAGTGAGAGCATAAGTAGGCAAGGCGAGAAAAACAATATCATGGAAAGGTTTGCTCACCTTCACATTTGGGTTCTTCAGGATGAATCCTCTGTACCATCCTGGAGGGAGAGAGAGAGAGAGAGAGAGAGAGAGCACTACTTTAACTTTACAGCCGTTACTGTGAATATTACACATTTAAGTGGAAAAGAAAATTAATTACTGTATATCTATTAAGAGCAGAGTAAAGAGATGTATGTGCAAGAAGGAAGTTGTATAGTCCCCTTCCCTGTTACAATATCTCACAACAAAGCCATTAAGCCTGTGGTTTACTAAGTTTCATGTGAAAATGCATACTCGGGTTATCAGTATAGTTTTGACAATATTATTGTCAATGAAAAGACTTCCTCATAAACTTGTTATTATAGGCAAAGCAACAAAACTTCTCTTCTTCGTATTCTGTGACTGGAATCTAAAGCAACCAGAGCACCATTAGGTAAAATGTTTTGAATTCTCACACAGCGACTGGGGACAGAACCCTGAATATTTTCACCATTTTTCTGTATCACTCCATTACAAATAATGGGCTGAAGGTGAACTAGCATTTTCCATATACTTTGTTAGGCACTGGATTCTTTGGTTCTATCTGGGCTCAAAGTGCTCTGCAACACCGTTTTTTCAATACTTATACCAGACGCCCTCTTTTCTAATCTTTATCGAAACTGGCATGCATGATATTCATGTCTCTTAAAAGCCAAATAAGCCCTTTAAAAGCCAGTCACCATCACTGCCAGTCAAACTTAAGAGTGGCCACATTCTTAAGAAATTTCATCTATATTTCGCCACACAAGAAGCAAACATGTTTTTCCTATCAGCATTTACGCTCGTGGTTTTGACGTTTCTGACTATGATCTGACACACTGCTCGGCTTCCTTGTTACTTTGCAGGTATAGATTTTGAGATTTTATGTGTTAAGGCACACCACTCAAAAGCAGTGAGGTACAGAGGAATGTATTTCTTAGCAACCCGTGTTTGCAGTGACCACAGGTTAATGCACAGCCGAATACAGGAGGAAACCTGCAACACACAAAGCCGCTGAAAAGCACTATAAATATCAGTTTGCCTTGTCATAACAAAGGTTGAAGAAAAAAAATACAAAGCAAAGACAGGGGAAAAAAAAATGTGGTTTAGCATTTGCTCACACTCTACTCTCAGCTCAAGCCAAATTAGTACATACTTGATGCTTTTGCAAATCCCAACACTGATAGAAACAATCTAATACATTCAAATTTGCAGAGGCTTTGAGCTGATGGTCTTTTCCAGACTGACAATTTAAGCTCATTCCAACCATTTTAAGTCCTGCCAGATAAGAGCATTAACTAAATAGTTCAAATGTAAATGTATTAGATTATTATAATCATATTATATTATTTGGTTTTGCCAAAGCATCTGTAACCTAGGCAGTATTTTCTACCTCATTTGTTACAGGAATTCATAGAGTTGTAATTTTTATCTTTGTTTATTAGCAAAGGTTAGGCTGTGTTCATTGCAAGGCTTAATATCAACAAATCAGGAAATACATCTGCAACAGATTAGTATGTATTAAGTGGTTAATGTTTTTAATCTGTAATACCAACATACAACATAGTATTATTTCAGGGTGGGCACATAAAGACAAGGAATTAACCAAGCTAACATTTTTTTTTTTTAAATTACAAACGCTGTCACTCAGTAATTTTAGTAATTGTTGCTAATATCACAACAATTAATACTATAAGCAGACTATACAATGCTAATTCTGTAACAGTGTTAAAACCACAACAACCATGTGTTGTTAACATCAGTGTTCCAGTCACCTATTTTGCCAAGTTAGCAAAAAGCTGAAAGAGTAAAAAGCTAAAATCAGCAGAGATTCAGCATGATAGCTTAACATAAAGGTTAACCCTTTAAATAGATTGTCATAATAGCTATAGAAAAATGATATGTCTGAAGATAGAGGATAATGTTTACTGCACTTTAAAATAGTTTGTAATTAACAGCGCAAGAAAAAAAAAGGATGAAATAGCTTAACGTAATACCCTGAAAAATATAGCTAATGATAGCCCAACTAAAGCTAACCGAAATCTTATGCTAAACGGTTTCTATTTCCTATCTAAAAGTAACATTAAAAATGGTAAAATAGACAAAAAAGAAATTAACGATATTTCACATCAATATTCACTTTTATTTGAACAGAGTAACAAAAAAATGTTAAAATTGAGGTGAAATGAAAAGCTAGGGACATGCTAAGTGGCAAAGTCTAGGAAGGTGCACAGCTTATCTGACAAGGTTGTGGGGGGACGTCTGAAAGAGCAGTGTGGAAAACCATCATTTAAAATCATAGTTTATATAGTGTGCGCTCACTGCTGTCAGTAACTTACAAAATAAAGAGCCATCAAAGGACAAAGTCAAAAATCAATTACTGAGGCGGAGAATTTTCAGACAGGAGCCGCATTTCAGTAAAGACACGTCCAGTGTGTAAGCTCCTGTGTTTTGAAGTGTCAACAGTATCACCATGAGGCAGGGCCATTAGTCTGCCTCCTCTGCTGTCAGCAGTCTGCCTCTCAGCCTCTGTGCTGCTGGCTGGATTTTGATTTAGTTCTTCCCTTCTGGGCCAAGCATTCCACTGGCTGTGCTATTGTCTACTTCCTTTGGGTCTCTTACCACAATATCACATCCCTCTGGCTGGCAAGTTTCAAGATAGACTGACTTGCTGTCTTTCAGTATGTGTGTGTGTTTGCGTGTGTGTCCACCAAACAGGAAGTGTGACAGTTTGTGTCAAGTGCACGCTCCGGAAGAAACATATTTGTGTACGGTTGCTTATTGGTGTTAATGAAAGCGTAGCATTGCTGTGAAATGACTCGACATTGTTCTGGGATTTGAAATGGGGATAGGACAGAAAGGAAAGTGCTGAAAGAAAAAAAAACAACTAAAAACATATTAGCATCCACAGAAAGAGAGAGAGAGTACAAAAAATTCATGTAGAGGAGAAAAGCAGACAGTGTGGGCAGGAAGGCAGGAGGAGCAGCCAGCTTGTGGTGCAGGAAACAGTAGCAAACATGAATTTCCACAGGTCCTCTTCACAGACAACTTGGTGCTCATTTTGTGCACATACCACATCACAACACCCCTAAAGAGGACATGCAACAAGTGTAATGTTGCCCCCATGGGAGCTTTCAGTGTAGGCACATACTGAAACACCCACATGCATGTAGGTTTTTATGCCAAACAATGTGCATGTATCCGGACAGCTTTGTGGTTGCATTTATAAATATTCGGATGACAGTCTGTGCGTGACTCTACTAACTGTTTATGGTTGATTTGGTAAAGGGCTGCTTTTATTTATCTGTTGAATGAAAAAACAGAAGTGTTCCTAACTACTCAAGTTTCAAATTCAGGAAAGGAAATCCGTTTCCTTTCTAAATTTTCGCAGAGCGAGCAGCTAATTTGAATGTAGCCTCCACATAGGAAGTGTATAAAACGAGCACCATACCTTCACATTTCTCCAGGATTTGCACCGTGTCTCCAATTTCCAGCGGGAGGCCATGCTGGATGGTCCCTCTGAAACTGGCCAGCACTGCAGCAAAAGAGGCAGAAGAGTAGAGTTAGAAAGAGAGTGTAGGAAACAAACAGACAAAAAATAATGGGACAACTTAAAAAAATAAAAAAAATGAAAACAACAGAGAGAGAGAAGATACGATCAATAATCTGTGTAGGTGAAATAAAATCAAAGCTTATGAAATACCTCTCCATTTCTGCACAAACTCATAACACAAACACTCAAAACAGAGTTACATAAATCCATTCTGTTCCACAGAGGACGTTTTTTGTTTTTTTTTTATTTTCAATGACTCGTATTTTAAGGAAAAAACTTTCCACACACAATAGCAAAAACAGAAAAGACTTTCGTACAGAAATGCACCGTTCTTTCTAAGTGCATTTACACTTTTAACACTTTAAATGGCGACGCCTTTGAGGACAAAAGCCTTACTCTGTTTCTGCCAGTAGCTCATAAGATGAATGGAATGTCAACTAGACAAAGTGTTTTGGTGTTTTTCAAGTGGTTTTTGGATATTAACAATGATAACAGGCATTATACTGTAAAGCTGGCATTCTATGAAGCAATGTAATTTTTCAATAAGAAGCTGCTGTTATATAATACTGTAGCTGTACTGTAAAATAACTGTTTACTTATGACGAGATCTAGCTGCCAGTATTTTACTCTAATTTAACCCTCTTGGGTCCAAGGTATAATTGGCCGTTTTTGACTACTTTTGATTTTACCTCTATATTTCTCCTTTAAAAGCTGTTTATCTTGCCTTGTTTGGTATCATTATTTTCAGCGCAACCTCATATCTGAAATTGGAGTTGTTTTTTCATTTTGACATACTATATTAGCACAATTGAACTAAATTCAGACAAAAATCTGAGTAGAAAAAAGTTATATTTTTTTCTGTAAAAACCACAAACATGTTTAACAAATCATTTTCATAACTTGAAATGCAAATAGAAATTGTACATTTCTAAAAATTATGCACATGTTTTGCAAACAATAAAGTTATATGGTACTATCTACCTAGAAATGCAGCCAAGGCCTCAGGTGTTTTTTATATAACCATTTAAATCTATTTACAGAACAATCAGGTATGTTTGCTAGCACCGTCTCTAGAAAACGCAGTTTTTAACCATTTCTTCCCGTTGTAAATGTTGCGTGTATTTTTTTTCCATAACTCTGGTTTTACGTGGCCTATCCACACAATTTAAAAACTGCTATATAGCTTGAAGTCTGCACTTTCGACCCAAGTTGAAATGGAGACTCTGGGTCGCTGCATCTTGTTGCTGTGTCATTTTAAATTGGTCATGTGATTTTGATGCGCCGGCGCATCCGTCGACCTCAGAGAGTTAACAAGGAAATGCTTCGTAAGAACAGGCAGAACAATGTACAGACTACGTCTTATTATTTAATCCTAAACAGTCGTGATTAATCCAAGCTCTTGCCTTCCTTTTCAATCGGCACTGACTGCTAGCCAGCACACATACAGCACAGGTGCTAAAATAACCTACATTCAGGGTGACAGATGGCACTTTTCACCTTCTTTGGTATGTTTCTCTAGCAACTATATTCCATTTTTTGCGTGTTCTCCTAGCCCAAATTAGCATCACAACTGACAGTAAATGATGACAGCACCTTGCTAACCTAATGACATAGCAGGCAGGAGCATTAGCTGATCTCTGCCTTTTCTAAATATGGTCTTGATAAAAATTTAACACATTATCTGCCAAAATGCCAAACTTGAGGGTTTAAACCCCCATGGCTCTGTCAATCTTTTAGATACAGTCTATGACAGACATGTCACCAGAACTGATGCTTACAATACCATTCGAGACCAAAATTCTAAAAATGCCACAGTACTTGGCCTCGTCTGTGCCAAAGCTACAATTCTTCTGGACCTGACTATAATTATTCTAGTCTACGCTTACATGCTGAAAAAGAAAGATCCCCACAAGCACAGTGAAAACTACAGATGGAAGGTGGTAACTAGTGCAGCTGCAGAATAGCTTCACCCTCTCTTGTTAACTGAACAGCAGTAAGTTTCAGGCTTTTCCCCTCCCTTTTCTTTTGGTAAACGGTGGTATCAAACTACACATCAACAATTGCATAATTCTGCTGTTTTTGGTACCAATAACTTAACTTCTGGTATCATGACATCCCTAGTCAATCATAGTTGAAGTAAAGTCAATTTAAGAGCCATATGACAAATTTTACACATGAAAGGCACAATCTGTCTATGCCCGTGTGCCTGCATGTAGGAATCAGGAATTACCCTTAAATTGGTAGCGTGTGGAAAATGACATTTCAACATCAAACACTGGAGAGATGTCTTAATACAGGTTTTGAGAAAATGTCATGAGAAAGCCTGCCATCTAAAAGGATAGCAGGTCAAGTAGGTACGGACAGAGTGATGCTGAAGGTCTATTAGAACTAAGCGCTGCTTTGTAACTGTGAGTGTTTCAGCAAAATGTCTCAGCTGACAATACTGCAATCATCTCTTAAAAATAGCACAGAGTCCTGCTGACTCGCTCACTGAAACCAAACACACACACACACACACACGCACAATGAATTAACCCGCACTCTTAAACTTGCATGTACCCAAAAATATGTCAGCCGCTTCACACTGATATTCATGCAAACACAGACTTGCAAATGTTGCCAGATCCACCAGGGTGCAAGCTTAATGCTGCAAAGTCACAGCCAGCAAATTTACACAAGCGGCCTATTCAAACAGCAACGTATGCATGTAGACATAGGCTCACAGAGACACCCATTCATACAAGGTCATGCACATGTAAAACTGGGATATCCAATGGAAACATAACAAGAGTCCTTGCCATGTAGAAAGGCTTCCGCCTTGAGCTCAAGCGAGGACGAGAATTTCATTTCTTCTGGCTGCAGGGCTTATTCGGTATACCTGAACGCAGCATCCAAACAGCGCAGAGAGAATTCCCTTAGTTGCAGAGGGATTATATTTAATCCAAGACAATTTAAAGAAGCAAGCACTTGTACAGGAGTACAAAGACGCAGTGGTCACAGTTCATGGACTGCAGACCACACAGGGATGCTGCAGCTAAGGATAAATTCAATTGCCGTTCAGTAAAATTCAAGCTGGCTTCCCGCTGGTTATGGCCCAATAATTTCATTTTACTTTTCCCCCCCAAGTAGTACATTAATAAGCATGCAAAGCAAACCGACTGTGGTGTAACTGTTTATGATATTCTGATTTTTCTTTTTGAAAAGATGCACTAATAGCCCTCTTGCAGTGGGAGACAAAAATCTATTAAAGCCTCCTTATTCCTTGCAGCTGTAAGGATATTTTCATGATCAGAAAAAAAGCATCATGAACTTTACTAATAACTAAGCTACAAATCAGAGGCTGACTGTCAGAGGTGTTATATTTTTTTTTTCCTTTTTAGGGGTGGAGTGTTTTTTTCCTCCTCTTTCTCTAGGAGAATAGCCCACTGCTGAAGAGAGGATTCAGCAGAATTACTCATCCACCCACTCTCTCACGTTGACACTGAGACCAAGTCTGCAGTCGAAATTAAAATTCTGGGCCGTCTGTAACTCTGTTCACGTGTGTGCTTCTGCGTGTCCTTCGTATTTTATGTTGAAGCATCGCCAACTCTTTGTTATTCCCCAAGCCTCAGAAAGGCTCTTTACATGGGATTTGTCACAAGTGCACATCTGACTTTGTTATTCGTTCAAAGCACACGAACACACACGCACGCACGCACGCACGCACGCACACACACACACACACACACGTGAGGAGATGCCTGATAGTTTCTACTTTTTGTAATTCATTCAAAGCCCAATCACTCAGGCGCACACACACACAAGCACACACAGACGAATCACAGCAAACACACTTACACTCACAAAGTGTGCCCAATACATGAATTATCCAAGTGACTTTCCCAGCTGCATTAAGCTAAATTATTCAGTTTCAAGTCACCATTTTTTCTTTTTTTTTCTGCTGTGAAATGAAAGCTTCCCACCTGCCGATCCACAAGCCAGCTGCTTGTCTGTCCGTTCATCTCTAACTGCCTGCCATCAGTCCGACTACCTGTCTGTCAGCCGTCCAGGCTGGCTAACTGCCAAATGATGAGATGAGACAGGGAAGGTGTTCACTCTGGAGGGAATTGATTTTGTTGTTGTTTTTATCCCATGTGCTGGGATTGTGGGACATGTTCCGTTACGCCAGAGGAAGAGAACAGTAAGTACAAATGGGGGAAAGATGCCATTAATGGCTGTTCCACCACACTGCTGCCACAAAGCACAAAAACATTCAAAGCAAGTGGAAAACTCTATAAACTGTCCAATGTACGCACACGCCACACACGCGTCCAAGCGGATGCCACTGGTCCACGAATATCCTATTGCATAAACTGAACAAAAAACAGACCTGCAGATGCTCAGATTTGGCATCAACAAACACACACACACACACACACACACACACACACACACACACACACACACACACACACACACACACACTTTCTGTCAACTGAACCTGTTAGATCCAGTTTCCAGATGGCCTGCAATGACTAGCTTTTCAGCCACAAAAAGGCAAAGTCTTAAACTTTCTGACACACGCACACATACTCTGTTTGATTCTCTGTGACACTGGTCCACCGGGTCATGGTGGGGACACTGCTATTTTTGCAAAGACTGTCTTTCTTAAACCAGACATTACAATAGGATGGCAGCCTGGAAGAGCCATTTACCCATGAAAAAACAAGTTTATTGCCAGTTTACACCAGAGACAGAAAAAGACTGGCTGACAGACAGGTAGCCGTACTGATGGAGACACACAAGGGGAAAGAGAGCAGATATAGAAACCAAAGTAAGAGCAGCCAGTGTGTTATTTGGTCCTAACAGAGCTAGCATGGCTCAGGCATAACAGTATGCCCACCTGCCTAATACTGTGTTAGCCTTCCTTTTGGTGCTAAAACAGCCCTGATCTGTTGAGGTGTAGACTCCACTAGACCCCTGTGGCCACTTTGATTGACAGGTGTGCTAACATGAAAAACTGTCGCCAGCAGCTGTCAACTATATCGCGCCCCTACGTCCCCAGTCACACGGCATAGAGAACAGTTGGCGACCTCGATGGAGATCAACTTTCAGCATTTTGCCCAAGGATACTTTCCTTAGCACTGTTGCCGCACAGCAAGAAGGTCCTGAGTTCAATTCCACCATCAGGCCGGGGTCTTTCTGTGTGGAGTTTGCATGTTCTCCCCGTGTTTGCGTGGGTTCTCTCCGGGTACTCCGGCTTCCTCCCACCATCCAAAGACATGCAGCTTGTGGGGATAGGTTAATTGATTAATCCAAATTGTCACTAGGTGTGAATGTGCGAGAGAATGTGAGTGTGAATGGTTGTCTGTCCCTATGTGTTAGCCCTGCGACAGACTGGCGACCTGTCCAGGGTGTACCCCGCCTTTCGTCCTATGACAGCTGGGATAGGCTCCAGCGCCCCCCGCGACCCTGAAAAGGATAAGCGGAAGCGAATGGATGGATGGATGGATGGATACTTTCCTATGCAGACTGGAGCAGACTGGAGCAGCCAAGGATCGAAGCACCAATCACAAGGAAATATTTGGTGCAGCACCGTGTAAACCTTTGTAATCAGTTTCACCCAGAGACAATAAGCCTCGAGGAACCACTCAGAGAATACTCTGACCAGTTAGAATATTTTCCTTTGTGACTGGTGGTTTCCAGGTCATTTGGATATAACCTTGGAATAAGGTCAAAGTCCAAGTTTGCTAAAGTCAAAACTTAGAAAGTGCTTTATAAAAGCAGAGTTTAAACAGGGGCAGCATGATGCTCAGCACCATCACCTTATATAACTGGTGGCCTTCTGCATGCTCTCCCTCTAGCTGCGTGGGTCCTCTCAGGCTACTCTGGCTTCCTCCCACAGTCCAAAACCATGTGTATGGTGATTCTAAATGTGTGAATGTGAGCATGAATAGCTGCTGTTTGTCTCTCGGTTAGCCCTAGTCAAAAAAAGGTGTAACTCACCTCCACCCGACCAAAGTCAAAACCTCATCTTTGATTTATTGAAATACCTTTGAGCCTTTTTAACTCCCCAAGTAATGTTTTTTTTTATTGTACGCTAATACAAGTTATCCTAGGGTGACAGTGATCCTGTCCATAGGGCAACAAGACTCACTAATAGATTTGAAGAGTAAGAAAATGAAGTGAGCTTTCGGACCAGGAAGACAACGCTCTCCAACATCATCAAAAACCTAAATGAAGGAACTTCTGGAATATGATGCTTAATCCTGCAGGGACCAGCTGGATTCAGCGTCAGTGCACTTTGCAGCTGTTCTTGTCACACCTTTGTGGACCGTCACCTTGCCCTTTCATATCCGTTTCCATTTCTAGTTTGAAAGTGCATTCTGCTGAGTAAGTTGAGATCCCTGGAAAGCCTACTGTCTTGGATTAAGCTTACACGTGTTTCAGGCTGCCACTTGGAGTCGAGGCCTGTCAAAGCACATTACATTTGGTTCTCCTGTCACTCTGTTTAAGCTCCTTAGAAGAACAAATACCACCACGGGCCTCAAGCAGAAACTCCAGCACTCAAGTTACACAAGTTACAAGTTTGTTTATTTTTTTTAATTTAAATGTATTCTGTCTGCAATAAAGTGTGATGCTCCATTACAGAGATTTTACCATTAAAGTAGAAAAACAGTTATTTCCTGTCTCGGAGCCCACAGCTTTTACGAGCTGTTTACACTAAATCTCATGGCAAATTTCACTCAAAGCACCCGTTGATGTGCTTTTTAACCTAATTAGCCTGACCCTTTCTTCTCTCTGACTGATCCGACAACGATTCACATGCATAATCCACTCCCACATGTTAATTATACAGCATTTATATCATTAATATGCTAATTTGACAACACACAAACTGGTGGCAGTCAATCGGTCTCCACCACTGCCAAATGTAATGTCATGAATATTTAATTTTTCGTGTGGGAATATATGTGAGTGTTGTGAATCCCGCACAGACACACATGCAACGGCATATTTGTGAGGAAATACTATGATTCTTTTTTTTGTTTTGTTAATTAGGTTAATGGGTTGATGCTGAAGAAGGGGAGAATAACCATATCACTGTTTCTTACACGTCAAATACGTTTAGAAAAGTACAGAACTGAAAGCCAGCTGCATCAATAAACGCCTGTAGTTCCTCATGATGCAAGCTCGCCATTTTGCATGTCCACTCCAACAATTTAAGACATCCAGAAGTGCGTTTGCCAAACCAAAAGTAATCTTTATTTCCAGCAATGTGACTAAAACATTCCAATTCAAACCAGAACCAGCTCAGCTATGTTTCGCCTTAGCCAAATCCTTGCACACTGCGTTCCAACTCATAGACCTCATGCATTTATCTTTCTATGTGGTCAATTAAAAAAAACAAAACAACATTTTTCAAAAGCTACAAATGCATCCCCTTCTTGCTGTGCTTGTCCAACACATCAAGGATTAAAAGCAGCGTAAGAGAAACCATGGTTAGCGACGCTCAAGGAGACTCCAACACACGGCGACAGGATTATACGAAGTGTAGTTGCAGTCACAACTCGCACCGGTGTGACAGTAAAAGTGGTGCCAGACAGGTTTAGTGGGAGACAGGGAGAAAAGGCTGTGGATGTGCACAGTCTGCAAAAAAAAAAAAAAAAAAAAAGATGTCTTCAAATTCTGAGAAGTGGCACTGTGCATTTTAAAGGAGGGGGAATCAACAACAGAAAGTATCAGCATTGAGAAGACTTTGAATGGGATTCAACTTGGCAGCTGTGCACCCACAGACAACACACACACACGCACGAATGCACGCAGACGTAGAGGTCTGATAGGCAGCACAGACAAAAACCAGGGCAGCAGAATCACCCAGGAGGAACGGCTTTCATTCAGCCTCACCTCATTGCCGGACACCAGTTTCCTTTCGCTGCCATTGTGCATTTGGAGATAGCGACCTAACCGCTGTCACAATACTACTCACTAGCAACAATAACCCTTTGCTCAGATTACGCTGCTGGAGCCAGAGCTTTCAAAGTGCACTCGTTTGAGGAATGCTATTACTTTTTATGTTTTTTGTTGGGGTTTCTTTAAAAGCCAGTGCAGCTCGGAGCTCGATGACGTGGAATAAATGCACAATGTTGCGCTTACAGTATCTGATGCATGCAGGAAAGAACTCAAAAATAAAGCTGAGCAGAAAAGAGATACAGCCATTTCTTAAAAATAGAAGGTGTCTGTAAACTTGTAAGAGCTCCTGCTGCTTTGCTTCTGTATTGCTTCAAGCATGATTAGCAAAGAACAGCCTCGTGTAAACACACCATCACAGAGACACGCACAACATCGTTTGGCAATTTACACATATTAAACAGGCATATTTAACAAGGAAAAAGCTGAAAACACTTTTTTTGTGTCCCCCCCCATCAGTGTGATCATCACCTTAGGTAATGCCAGTTTTTGCCCCAGACATGAAAGCAAGGAGCAACCAAAGTGACATTCAATCTGTCCTGAGCAGGAGAAATCACAAATGACTCAGATTAAAATGAAATGGGTCAGTGCGCTAAAACCTCACCTCATTCCCAGGCATTAATCTGACTCTGTGTGTGTGTCTGTGTCTCTGCATCTGTGTGTGAGGCTTCAAAGCTGGCTAAGAGCATGCATTAGATAGCCCACTGATGCCAAAGTGGAAATGAGATGATCATTAAAATCATTTAGGAAAGCTTTATCTCAGCTGCACAAATGTGTGATTTCCCCTCACTTTTCTACCATTTACCATTGGATGATGACATAATTAGTCTTGTTTCTAGTCACTCTGATGCCTAAATATCACTTCTCTGTATACAGTACTGTGCAAAAAAATGCAATTTTTCTTGGAAGATGTGAAATAGAAACAGCAATTTATTGAAACATCCAAAAATACATAGAAATGCTAGATTTTTCTGAATACCAGTGAATATCACATCCTGCCTAATATTGTGTTGGTCTCCTTTTTGCTGCTAAAACAGCCCTGACCCATCATGAACATCATTAGACCAGTGAAGGTGTGCTGTGGCATCTGCACCGAGATATTAGCAACAGATCCATCAAATCCTGTAAGTTGCAAGTTGGAGCCTTCATAGACTGGACATGTTTGTCCAGCACATCCCACAGATTCTCGACTAAACTGAGGTCTGGGGAATTTGGCGGTCAAGTCAACACCTCAAACTCGCTGTGATCCCGAAACCATCCTATACGATTTTTACTGTGTGGCATCCTGCTAATAGGGGCCACAGCCATCAGGGGATACAGATTCCATTAAAGGGTGTACAGGGTTTACAGCGGGGTGGGGGAACTCCAGGCCTCAAGGACTGGTGTCCTGCAGGTTTTAGATGTGTCCTTGAGCCAACACAGCTGATTTAAACATGTCTTCACGTCCTCCAGAGGCCTGGTAATGAACTAATCATTTGATTCAAGTGTGTTGAACCAGGGTGATATCTAAAACCTGCAGGACACCAGTCCTTGAGACCTGGAGTTCCCCACCCGTGGTCTATTGCAATGCTTAGGTATGTGGTACGTGTTAAAGTATCATGCACATAGATGGCAGGACCCATGGTTTCCCAGCAGAGCATTGCCCAAAGCATCCCACTGCCTCCACTGGCTCACCTTTCTCCCCATATTCCTTCCTGGTGCCATGTGTTCCCCAGATTGGCAACACAACACACCCGATCATCCATGATCCCCTTCTTCCATTCTTCCATGGTCCAGTTCTAATGCTCAGCATGGGCACTGTGACTGGTCTGCGGCTATGCAGCCCCAAATACAGACAAACTGTGATGCCCTGTGTTTTCTGACACCTTTCTATCAGAACCAGCATTACATTTTTCAGCCCTTTGAGCTACAGAGGCTCATCTGTTAAATCAGAACACACAAGCCAGCTTTCGCTCCTCCATGTCTATCAGCCTTGGCTGCCCACTGTTCCTTTCTTGGACCACTTTTGATAGATCCTGACCACTTCAGACCAGGAACACCCCACAAAAGCTGCAGCTTTGGAGATTCTCTGGCCCAGTCGTCTAACATCACAATTTAGTCCTTGTCAAACGTAAGCTTGCCCACTTTTCTAGCTTTTCTAGGAGGACAAAATGTTCACTGCTATATCATATCCACATCCGCTTAATTGCAACTTAGGTCACGGATCTGGCTACAGTTGGTGCCACTTAAGATAACAAGTCCACAATTCAGCCTTACTATTTTAACCACACTGGGGAGTAGAATATTAGTTATCCCAAAGGAAAACTGGCAACGCAGCTCAGGCGAGGACAGCGGGCTCGAAGCTTAACGACAAAGTTGTAAAATGTGATTCTTTACAACAGGCAGTAAACTGTTATAACCTCTCTTTTCATTTGTCTTCAAGCTGTCTTTGTCTCTAAATTGAAATAAAAAAAAACCCACCCTCTACAAATATAGAATTGCTAAATTATCATTTAACCCACATGAAACCACACATGCAAATAAAAGCATCTACTCTCTCTCTCCAAACAGCCCGCGTGTAAATATGCATGAAGCCACAGCTTTAGAGGAGAATTTTCAGCAGCAGGTGAAGCCTGCCGACACCACTGCCTACACGTCGATTCGCCCCGCAGAGAGAAGGATGGAAAAAGGGGAAAGAAGAGCTAAAATGTGTTCGGGGATCACAGGGAAATTAAGTTTGTGTGGAAAGGCTGATGGGAGAAGTAAGAGATGAAAACGATGAAGCAAGACAAAGACACTGCGGGGGAACGACAGAGAGGAGGGATTGTGCGAGGAACAGAGATAGATGAGTGAAGTCTCTGCTGCAGCTACCACTAACAAAATTCAATTCAGCTTTATTTATATAGCCCCAATTCACAACAACATTACTAAAAGTGAGTCTGGACGGGGGCACTTCACATTGTAAGGTAATGCAGGGAGAACCCCAACAATTACCCGTGAGCAAGCACTCAGCAAGCAGACAGGGTAGGAAAAAGGAAGAGAGAAGCATCCGCTTTCTTTCTTCAGGTGTGACCGTTAAAAGTGGGAGTGCCAAATGAAACCTACTGCGTCAACCACCCTCTCCCTTTTTGACTCAACTGCAACCTCTCCACTTCCTTTCTGCCTCTCCCCACCTTCACTGCTCTCTTTCAAGGAAGAGGAGGCGTGGCTGACCTCTATCTGCATTTCAGGCTCTCTTGAATCAAATTACAGCAAATTATGCACTCCTGATGCAGTGGCAAACGCATGTTTAAACACACGTACACACACCCACACACACACACACACACAGGAAGCATAAGTGAGCATAAGAGTTGGCAGACCCCGCACAGCACGTGGCAGTTTTTGACCTTAACAGACGCACATCTTCACACATGTACAAATGTAACATATTTGGCAGGTTATGGGTTTAGCATCTGACATCACATCTTGATGACGTGACATCAGCAAAAATACCCTCAGCCCACGCTCAGAAAATAAAATTAAAATTAAAATAAAAAACACACCCACAGCCTGCTTTCGTTTGCTCCGGGCCATGGCAACCCAGAGAGCAGTCAGGTCCACACTGAGGATGATGAAACGATGATGAAAACGTGATGAAACAAAATCCACCCAAAACAGCATCTGTGGTGTTATCCTGCCGCGTGAGTGAGTTGTCCGCCCCCAAAAAACATCAACAAAAAAACCAAAAATGAAGGTGTGGCTTTTATAATAAAAAAAAGGAAAGTGCTGCCTCAAGGTGATTTGAAATCAAATTGATGTGAGAAGTGGAGCTGCTACAACCACCAGCTTGGCTTAGTTAAATTTTTTTTTGTGTGCGTGTATGTGTTATCTCTCTGTCAAGAGATTTAAAATGAGAGAGTTGCCTGAAGCCACAGCCCTCAAGCCCGATGATGTGCAGACACTGGTGGGATTTGTGCTGACTGGGAAGCAAAAAAATAAAAAATAAAGATGCAGTTTCTGCAAAAGCAGACAGAAAGGGAGAAAAGGTGAAGGACGGCGAGGCTGACGAACAGAACGGCTTAAAGAGAAACAAAACAATGAAGAGACTGGATGAGAAGGAGAAACTAAAAGAGGGAGGGTGAGTGAATCGAAGAGGGAGGCTGAGGAGATAAGCAGCCAGTCAGACTTTATAGTGGATCTCACTTAGCATTGTTTGCCCGTGTGTCAGCTTGAGGGGAAAGGAGATCCTCCCTGTCGGTTCTCAAACACTTACACGCTGACCATGGAGCCCGGGGAGGAAAGAAGGGGGGACAAAAGCAAGGTTAAATCAATCACAGCGAGGCAGAAAAAGAAAAAAAAAGCACTTGAGAACTTTTAAGAATGTTTTCAGATTATATCTCACTACTATGCACATTTCTGCATTTGAGTGTGGAAACCAAATTAGCACAAAGAACCTGTCAAAATGAATGAAACACACTAACAAAGAATGGATTCCAACGTTATATATAATATTAGCCGTAATAAGGAGATGGCAAGGACCCATACAGGTAGTGACTCTAAACTGACTGTAGAGTAGAAGAGTGAGGTTCTTTATATGTTACTCCTGTGATGGTCTGGTAACCCGTTCCCTCATATCTCAGTTTCTTAATAAGACGCCTCTATGTTCTCTCCAAGCTTGATAAACCGATTGTGCAAATCAATTTAAAGGCAACTGTCACTTTTGTGGTCATTTAAAATACACCGTCAGGTAAGACGGGCATTTCTAGCACCTTCCCAGTCTTAAAGGGTTTTACTCTACAAACCACATTCATCCACTGGCACTCAGATATTCATCCACAGATTCTTTATATGCAACACTTTGTTTATCAAATGCTGACAGATGTATTGAGAGCAGCTTAGGATTCAGTGTCTTGCTCAAGGACACATCAACATGCAGACTTAGCCACGGGCTTAAGAACATGGAAAGCAAGGAGATCGTCAGACTGTAAAGTCAAAGTCAACTTTATAGTCAATTCCGCAATATGTAAAGGAAAGAGAGAATCGCAGTTCCCCCAACAGACAGTGTGCAACTGAAACAAAAACAAACCAAAGAAATGTAATAAAGTAAAATTAAACAGAACAATATGGAAATATGAATATGAAAATAAACAACAGGCAACTGTAGAGATACAAATTATACAAGGTATATTAAAGCCTATATACAATTATTGGTGTGTATAAAGTTGTGACTTATAACAAGGTTATTATCTTCCACAACTAGAACTTATGAACAAATGTAACTGTAGATAATTAATCATCCAGCACCTTGTTGCTAATTTGACCAAAAAAAAAAAAATTGCCCTGCACACTGATGTACATCAATTTTTTCGTGAAGTTAGTGATTAAGGCTTTGACTATACTCCACTGCAGTCATGCACACCTGGAAACCTGTCAGGTCTCCAGGTGTGCACAGTTTTTTGTACATATCACACATCTTCTACAAACTTGTGAGGCACGGTTTGAATAATACCTCCCATTTGTAGACTCAGCATGCATCAAAGTGTTAAAGTGCTGGTATCATACCATTTGATACTGCCTTTTCATAGTGGACAGCTGGTGCTTGTCACCTCATTAGGAAATATTTCCCCACCCTGCCCTGATGAAAAGCATGTTGTTCTTAATACGTGTAACATCTCAGCATGTACACATGCATGAGATTGCACAGATAGGACTGGTGACAAGCACAACAATATGAGCATACATCCGCAAAGGCATGTTGTTAGCTTGGTGAGAGGGGATAACCCGGAGTCTTTGAATATTCAGTGAGCCATGAGCAACCATATGGAGGTTTTCTTCTTAGTTAAACCTGCTGGTTTGTTTCACGACAGTAGCCCGGGAACAACTTTTTATTGCACGCAGATGCGTCTTGTTTTGAACAGCGATTTGTTGTTAAGGAAGCATGCCGCCACAACATCGCCACCAGCAAGACAAAATTGTAGGTTGAAAGCCATGACACAAAAGCTCTCAGACAACGAATGAACTTCCAGCTGCCACAACGCACACAAACACCACCTCTGAGCTAAAATTAAAGTTATTGTTATTGCTATTCCTCTCGGTAGTATGGCTCTATCCCTACGTCCCGGCACTAAATAGTGGCAGATTCCCGTCAAATGACCTGATGACCTTTTCAAAGAATCACTGACCCAAAAACCCACTGCACTCTTGGAGTCACAGCTCTAATATTCAAAATGAAGATAAATAAAGCACTTTGTGAACCACTCCAAGACAGTAACATTTTTCCTGCCACACCCATTCTAGACACCAAAATAACTCAAATCTAACACATATACAGTATTGTGCAAAAGTCTTGAGCCACAGCTTTTCTTTATATTTTGATAGGAAAATAGGAAATACATGGAGCAATATTTAAACATACAAACATACAGAGATATACAGTATATAAGGGGAAAACAGAGCAGTCTTCAGAAGTAGTTCTTCAGGCTTCTTGACGGCTGAGTTTAGTTCTGTTCTCTGTCAAGATTATCCCATACTACTTCACTAATGTGTGCCAGATGGCTGATAGTGTTCCATTGTGTTTTCCTATCCAGGTATGTTTTTACGCTATTTGTGATTTGTGATCATGTTATAAAATGAAGCTGTTGCTAATCAGGTGTTTTCCAGATGGTGTTGCATGGTGAGTGTCTGTCAAACTGTTTGACAGACAGTATGTTCTGTGCTAGTAGCAAAGTGACTAAATATACCTTTTGAAATTACCAGAAAGTCTATGTCCTTGGTAGCTACGACTGTATATATAAGAGAGGCTGTAATCAATACTGTAATCACTGATAAATGTACTAAAAATGTGGGAAGAATATGAGCAAGTAATGTTCTCAAGTTCACTAGAGCTATAACAACAAGGGCAGCCAGGAACTAAAAACAGATTTCACTGTTTCATTTCTGTGAAAAACCACAGCCTGACCTTTTCACAGACATATACCCTTGTATATGTGTGGCATCTGAAATGCACCTAAAATATGGATCTGTACAGATGGCGCAAGGTGTTAAAGTACGCTTAAGGTCAACAGAATCAAGAAATTACTATGGACAGGAAGGGTTCTCCTTCATCTGATTAACAAAGCTCAGCTCACACACACACACACACACACACACACACACACACACACACACACACACACACACACACACACACACACACACACACACACACACACACACACACACACACACACACACGCAGAGAAATCAAAGATTGAGAAGACTAGAATCAAAGGAAGGAGGACCCTGAAGACAAATGTCAGTTGGGTTAATATTGGCTTTAACTTTTGAAGCCATTTTTTTATCTCATTACCGTTCGTAAGTTTCCCATTAGTGTTCAGGCTGACCATGCACATCCTTTGGAAGCAGAATATCAGTCAGTCATGGAGAAATTACCCCATGCTGCTACCACTGAATGCTAAGCCTTCTAGAAGATGCACTAACTGGCATGCAAAGAAAAAGAGACAGACAAACGATGTTAGACGGAGGGAAAGATGAGAATGTTGATGATAGGGCTGCAGCTAATCATAGAGTTGGAGACAATTCAAGCAATTATGGTACTTGTTTCCATGTCTACCCAACCGCCAAGATTTTTATTTAGTCTAGTTCACTGCAAACA
Source organism: Maylandia zebra (assembly GCF_041146795.1). Lineage (NCBI taxonomy): Eukaryota > Metazoa > Chordata > Actinopteri > Cichliformes > Cichlidae > Maylandia > Maylandia zebra. Next base: position 33,307,979 of record NC_135183.1, on the reverse strand, counting down.
TGATTTTAAAAATGCACACACACAAATAAAACAAAAAGAAAAACACAGAACAAAAATTTAGAGACAGACTAGCATTTCAATTCTGTGTAGCCATTACTCTATACGTTCACTTCACATCCTGGCCCAGCAGTCCTCATTCAGCTCTCCTCACGAGACATAAAACAAAGAGCTCAGTGACAAGTAGAGACAGAGAAACTGTATAAGAGAGGGGGGAGAGAGGACTGAAGCATCAGTGAGAGATCTGAGTCAGTGAGGAGTGTGTGAAAAGCACGGGAGTGGATGAAAAGACCACAGTGTCGGCTTCATGCGTTCAAGTGATGGGGCCACAGGGTGCAGGTTTTGAAAGACGTGTGCTCAGATTCACTGCGTGCGGTCAAGACATGAGAAGAAGTGCTGACTGCACAGTCACACGGGCAAAATGCGTGCATGCGTGCATACGGCGTGCTGGCTCAAACACACCCATGCAGTGACAGACGGTCATAGCCTCAGAACACAGCCAGGGCATTTGAAGACACTTCACAGGAAGTGGCAGCGTGGTATAACTCTGAAACACACACACACGCGCGCGCTTGGAGGATCCACTCAAGGACACACAGATGGCAGGTGCTACACAAATACAAGCCACTGGAGCATGCCTTATTATCAGCTAAGCCAGCCAGCTAGCTATCCAGTCACTGCTTCTCAATAAGAGCTCTGAATATGTCAGCTTCCCTTAATACGGGCAAAAGAGGAGCTAAGCTAACAACTTTAAGGAAATCCTGTGAAGCAGGACGTGCAGCCAAATCAAATGGAGACCAGGGAAATGAAGGAAACGCAGGGGATGCGTGAAGGATGGGTAGTTTAATGATAGGGGTGGTAGAAAGCAGGTATGAGCATGAACAATCAGTGTTCAGACTAGTGTGACACTGGACAGACAGCATGTCTCTGCCTTATGCCATTAAAAATATTGAGTTTTAGACTCTTACTTTGAATTTTAATTTTGAAGATGTGAACTACGATCACTAAAATTGTAATGTGAATTATGTTATCCACCAAAACTATGCCTATGCAAATAGTGATTCCAGTGCTATAAAAATGTGCTAATATCGGAGTGTTTTTCCAACAAAAATGATGCTGCAGGTGAAGTAAGATGAAACCCACCCCCGTGATGTGTCATACCAATCCAGGCTCATCCCAGGATTAAAAAAAATATGAGGAAGTGATGCTTATAAATAAACTTCTGTTGCCTTCAACATAGTTGGTCATATCCTTTATGCATACATCTAGACACAAAATTATTTTTTTTTAATTTAGCAGTGCAGCAATGTCAGATTCTTCGAAAAGATGGAAGTCAGGAAACATGATGGATGGATTTATTCGTTCTGCCTTCGATGTTGCACATTATTTACCAAAAAGTAAGAAAGAAAATAAAAAGGCTGAAAATGAAATATCCTATATATGCTTTAGGCCAGGTTGGGATTGCTTCTGTTTCTAAGGTGGGCAAGGTTAGAAAGGTTTGGACTTCTCTGCTTAGACTGCTGGCCCCATGACCCGGACTCAGATGAATGAATGGATGAATGATAAAATGGATGAATGAATAGATTAAAAATTGTGAAATCAAAAACCTTTCAAAAGGGGAGGGAAAAAAATCCAATATGAAACTAGAAATCTCTTTAGATCTCTTTATAGAAACCTCTTTGAACTAGCTGCTCCTCCCCTAGACTTAAAATTTTCATGAGTAAACGGGTTCACTGCTTCTTAAACTTTTCTTTTAACATATTTTACACAATAATTATGTATTTTTATGCAAATATTTATACAACCAAAACAAATCATCTGTGGCATTAGTTCATATATCAAACAAAAAGGATCAATCCAAAAGTTCATGTGACTGTAAGAGAACAAGCCATTTAACAGAGCAAAGTATGGTGATGTTTTGCCAACTACCTACACAGTAAGGGGAATATGCAACCTACGTTACTAATGGCTATCAAGTGTGCACTGGTCATGCTGGTAAAACGTGGACGAGATGAGGAAGGTTTATTAATGGCTAATGGTGGATTAGAAAGGGAGTATGATCAGTCATAAGTAGAAAATGTCTCAGATTCAAGGCCACAGTAAATGGTGTGAGATTTGTGTAGTTCTTTTACTTCCTTTGGTTAACATCCTTCTCACTCACAGCACACAGTAATCACACTGTTTACACAATTATTCAAAATTTAGCTGGATTTAGACACTTTTAGAGCCTTTCAACACCCACTCCCACAAAAATAGAAACAACTACAGCTGCTAATTTGTGACCAGAACTCACATCTGTCCCTCTCTTTCCACTTGTACCATAGGCCAAGTTAGCGCCCAGGATATGTTGTGTGAGACCTAATTTCCTCCATCTGATCATTTTAATCATAAATATGGCCCCAAAAAAAATCGCGACAGCCAGATGCCAGTAGGGCTGAACGATTATGGAAAATAATCTAATTGCGATTTTTTGCCCCAATATTGCGATTGCGATGCAATATGCGATTATTTTTTAAGGTCTTTGTCTTCTGTATTATTAAACAAAGACAAGCAATACATCATATAGTATGGCCAATACTATATTACATTAATTTTAAACTGTTCTTTCCTGGAAGACAGACCTCTGTTATGATGACATGAGGTGATGCATGAATTGATGACTGACATTTTTATTTAACTTCTTCAATCACAACAGTATATTTGAACATACACAATAGTTTATTTTTAGCTTACAAACATCTGAGCATAAAGTGCTGACAAGGAACCCTGGTGTAAACATTAAAATGAAAGTCAGTGCAATGTGCAGATTGCAGAAATATACATAAACAAAATCAGTGGCTTTACCACACTCAGTTTTTCGACATCTGTGAACTACTAGACAGTCATTCAATTAAAAAATAATATTAAATAAATAAAACTAATAAATAAAAAATACACACATCTTACTGATCTCTGCAGTCAGTAACATTACACATAAAGTGCAAACATAATAGCAATTGTATAAACACACACACAAACACGCCTTTAAAATTTAAAGGCGTGAAATTGGACGGTCTAGTTCTGATTAGCGTCACCGCTGTCTCGGTGGAGTTTAATAAACTCGGCCGTCTGCTTCTTGCTATCTAAAATATAACCAGACACTGGTGTAAATTCTCGACTGTCTCATACTTCTGTTTAATAAGTTTTCTGTTTGACGTTTAGTCAGCTGTGTGAAAACCAAGGAGGAACCCACCCGGGGGATTAATAAAGTTTTATTTTATCTAATCTAATAACTTTAATCTCAGCCAAACCGATTTACTCACGAACAAACAAAACACTGAAAAAAGCCCAACAATAACATTTTTAGGTTGTCTAAGTGACTTATATATTACGTTTAACCCGAGCAGCGAAACTCCGCGGTGATCTGAAAATGATGTGCCGGGAGTTGTGCCGTTCTCGGCCGCATCAGTAACCCTCGAGCTCCCGGCTAGCTGTCGAGCTGGTGGGTAGCAGACGCCTCTGAAAACGTCGAAGCACTTTTGCAAATATGGGATATCTTGATAAACCGAGCAGATATTTGATGTTTACACAACTACTTTCTCGCCTGAAAATATGTTAAAAGTTTATTTTGTGACCCAGAAAGATTAGTATGAGTAATTTTAAAACTTAGTAGCGGCCGCCATTGCTGGAAACTGGAGTTTGGTTGGGCCGCGCTATGAATTCTGGGATATGGTAGTAATTTGGACAGCCTTCGGCGCGTCGCTGTGACGTAATCGGTCTACAAATGCGGCCTCAGGAGGATGCAGCCCATGAATTTGGACATGTCCAGAGTATAATCGCAGCCTTTGCGGTTAGAAAATTGCACTTGATCATGTCGCGATATTATCGCAAATGCGATATATCGTTCAGCCCTAGATGCCAGTGACCGAAGCCTTGAATATTCATTACTGAAGGAGCTCCGGAGCACAAACCCTAATACACCTATTAATGTCAAAATATATCACATCCATGGACTCGCAGCAACACAGCACAAGCAATTTAAAATGATCAACAAATATTTCATTCAAAAGGGAACCACGAGGAACAATAGGGATTATGGGGAAGTCATAACTGCTGATCAAATAAAACAACATCTAATCTGCTGTATGGGAAGTATGTTACTGCCAAAAGTTGAGAACTATTTCTCTGACAGAGTAACAGTCTCCAAAAAGCTGTTACAGTTTACAACCCCAAAGGCCTCTACACAAAGAGGCATTCAACAGTTGCGCTTGTAAGTACAGTGCGCTCTACGGGGAACTGCGAATTCCTAACACGAGCGAAAGTTTAGAAGCTTTGCCACAAGACCCCGTAAAGCTCAGCGGGGTAGAAAAAGAGCCGAGGCAGCCATTTGAGGTGGTGAGACTACAATGGAGCTGAACTAACAATGACAAGATAGCGACAGCGGTGAGGAGCAACTGAACCAAGAAATATGACGAGCGAGGCATCTGTCATCCAGCCCGCGCATCAGAGTAAAAATAAAGTGTTTTCATGTGATGTGCATTCTGCTTTTCCGTGAGCCACACAATGCGGGGAATGAATGACTTGACTCTGTCCATTTCTATATTAGCCCCGACTGTCATTTTTTCCAACGAAGAGAGGCTCACGCTGAAAACTGCAAGATGAGGGTTGGATTCTGCACTGACATCTGCAACAACTTAGATCGATAACACACACACAAACGCGCGCACAAGCAAATAGACACGCCAGCAAAAAGAAATATGGGGCAGAGCGATAAATAAAAGTTCTTATATGTTTACTATAACACTTTCTTGTGAGGAGAGTTTATAAAACTACAGAAGGGAATCTGTATGTGTGTCAAATGGCCTTTTATAGGAAATGGGTTTCCTTCCCTTTTTCTCTGCTTTAGTCGCCTCACATGGGGCTTTCAGGAAGTATAGACCTCACGAAAAAAAAAAAAAAAAAACTCTAAAAGTAGTAACTAGTTCCTCAAATTTGTCTTCACCGTCATTCAGAGCTGAGAACCGAAAAAACAAAATTGCTATTGAAGATGGAGAGACGCTCTGTTTGGCTCTGCACTGCGATTCAACGTTGAATGTATGGCCTATGTGTATGGTGAGCTTATGTGTGTGTCTGTGTGGCCGCACGTGGTCAAACATTCCTGCGGGGCTAAGAGGTTCAGCTGTCGTCAGGACTATTTTCCTGTGCGCTGCATGCCATTGGTGGATCAAGGAGGATTATTCCTGGAGGTTGGGAAACTTTGGCCTCGGTTAGATTTGGAAAAAAAGAAAGAAAGAAAAACACAGAGAAAAGGGACAAAACGGCCATAGTATGGAGTGATTTCTTTAATGAATCCAACTTGCGGTAATGAGACTGAATCGGTGCTGTTGTTTGTCAAAGCAAGCCACGTAGGAAATCACACAAGCCGAGAGCTACGGCGACTGAGAGGCACAGGAGGAGGGCTGCGGAGAGAGTCTCGAGCCACCTTGCGCTGTTCGAAATAATTAACCAATACTCAACTGTCACACAAGAAAATCCCTTGTGCCTGCTTTGAATTTTTTCGCTTTAACTCGAGGAGCTGCTTCACACTTTGCCCTAATCTTGTCCATTACTGCGACTACATCGGCGCGAACAAAAGAGGCCGCTCTCCAATTTCTCTCAACCTGTCAGGGACCCCAAAAATGGATGAGAATCCCAATTCCCCTACACATCCTCCAGAATAAATTGGTAGTAGAGGGAAGTCTGACCATGGAAGCCAGCTAATTCAGAAGCAGCGGTAAAGACAGAGACAAGCTGAGAGACAGAGAGTGAGGGTGTCAAACTGATGGCTGTGCTCAGCCAATTTGCTTGTGCATGCGGTCCACGCAGGCAAAAAAATCAATAGAGTAGAGTAAGAAAGTTGGAGGGGGCAATGGGGGAAAAATATGTCCCACTTTTCTGATTTAGGTCAACAGCAGTCGTGTGCGCCCTCCAAAGCTGTCGGTAATTAAATGAAACTAGTTAAAAAGTCGGCAGGAGCCCTGAAATGGAAGGCAGATGAGGGATGAGAGAACGGGGAGGGACGAGGCTACAGTGATTAATCTCATCTTTGTTTTTCTCCTCCCACAGTTGTGGTTGAACACAATTATACAAAGTAGAAAGGTAGCCTCATTTGTGCGCCCATTCGGCGCCTGGCACTCCTCAGGGGGAGAAAGTATAAAGATTCTAATGAGCTACAGAGAGTGTTCCTTAAACACAAAGGGGCAGATAGGGACACACTGGGACTGTGCTCCGCCAGCCTTGGCAGCTCAACTCTGAGGAAGAACTCCATGCGGACCGAAAACTGACAGCCCATCAACCATCGCATTCTCCGTCTTATTTTCTGTGCCTGACTCTCCACAGTTTACCCGTATCTGCCTTTCGCCTCACATTCTCCTGGTGCCTGGTAAAGCCTGGCAGATCATACATGGGACATATTAAAAAAAAACAAAAAAACAGTTTAGAGCAGTAGTTTCCAAAACACGGTTCATTCCCCATAGCCAAGAGTTATGCAAAGCAACTTACTATAAATTGTAAAACTGAGCTCTAATATCAAAAAGTACATGCACACAGACTTTTTTTACAAGCTGCCTACTATCTGATCTACTGGACATTTACATTCTCACAAGCATATTTGTCTGTGACATCTAGAAAAGTTCAGAGTTGTGGGTTGCATTTGAATATGTGGTTTATGATTTCCAACTCCACCCACTGCTGCATGCTCAAGCATGAAGAGCACCTGGTGTAAGGCCCGGGTGAGACTCAAGTGGTTATACGTAGTGTGATCAATGACAAAAGCTGACTAATCGATCTACAGTATAATCACATTACCACAGCTGAATCCCCATATGCGTTACTTGCTTGCTCCTAGGGTTTGTCAAATTCCCCCTTTGCATTTGTCTTGGTTGCTTCGCTAGCAGATTACTGCAGTTTGCATGAAAGACACTGACTTATCTGCAAAAACCTGCCAACTACTTGCTAATAGCTAGTCACACTAGAGACCACTTGCCTTCAAAAATAAAGGTTGTCCCTTTTGAAACACGTAGGTTTCAGCATTAAGGCCCAGCTTTTACTTTCAAGGTGAATGGTTTCCATTTATGTGTCATGCTTTTTCATGGTTCACAACCACTAAGTGGTTAGTTAGCAAGTATTTTCAGACAAATGAGCATCTTTCATGCAAATTGTCTGCTAATCTTACGAAGAACGCAATCGGTACATCACCTTCCTTATGACTGATCTCACATGGTGACAGCCAGCAACCCTTCAGCACCTACTCACCAAATATATGAGGAAAACACATTTTTCCCCAAGTGGCCGGAGGTTTCCAGGGGGGTGCCAACTGGTCTGTGGCCCATGTGACTGAGGCCTGAGGATTTATATGGGATTAAAACATTGACTGTTTTTTTTTAATATCCATATTCCATCTCTACTGTAAGCAAACATGAAATCACAGATACCAGCAAAACAAATTTAATATTTTTAAGCCAAAAGCCTAAATTTGGGAATTACATCTCCAAAGAGAAACTAAATTATCCAACAAATTGATTTATTGTTATATGCCTACATTATTTTTACATCCATGCCTGCTGTTGTGCGTCTACCGTTTCGACCACAGTCACAGCCAGCCACTGCTGCCCAGCTCCTAGTACTAGGAGGTAGGGATGGTAAGGTTGCTGCTACATTAGGACAGCCTGTGCAAAGAGGATTATGGCTGCAGTCCAGATGAGGGTCCGGGGCGGGGGTGTGACACATCACCACTGATGATGCCTGGAAACATTCCCCTAAAAATCAATGGCTTGGCCTCAGCCCATTCAGTCAGCACCATTAGCAGAGTAACCTCTGGACTGAAAACAAGCTGAAGTAGATGCAGCTGCACTGTGTTGCAAAATATCCAATTGGGTGCACTCCTGTACCTGTAAACACTGGAGCTTAACCTGAGCTGAATTTTGAATGGGTTATGATTTATTTATGCGTGTCTCGCAGGTTGCCGTCCACTGATCAAAAGCCTGTTCAAAAGGAAACAGCTGAACATTTGATCACGATCACAAGCCACGACGTCCTTCTTTTTCGTGCTTCAGGAGACAGCATCGGCAGCCATACTACAACATATGTTGTGTGCAGCGCAACACGCTCTATTTGTGCGGCGGTATTTTTAGCATTCCTATACTCATTATGTCAGCAGCAAAAGCACAGCAGAATGCCCAGGCCGGTATGAGTGAAGTGAGAAAGGCAGGAAGACAATGCTCAGTCCTGCTTGAAGTCGGGCATCTGCTCAGCTAAGCACATGTATTGTGGCTGTGAAGAATGTGCTTTGCTCCGATTAAGTTTCTTTTTTGATGGCGTTGGAAAACAAATACACCTCGCTCCTCTGCTGTAGCCGTGCATCAGCGAGCTCCTGAGGTGCTGAGAGGTGTGTAAACAAAGAGGATAGGATTCATGTTTCAAAGACGAGAGACATAACTCACTGATGTCAAGATTATCCTTTTTTTTTTTTTACTCTTTCAAGTTTGACTAATGAAACAACATAAAAGCATCTTTCTTCAAAAAAAGCTCAAAGCTCTCAAAGAGTGGAAGATGATACTGAGTCCTGTGATGACCATTCTGCTCAAATTGGGACCACTGACAGCTCATTCGGGTCTGGATAAATAGGGTAGGGATGCATAGCCCAAAAGACACCTCCATTATTGAGCCATTAGGAGCAGAGGGGTAAGGACTACAGGAGTAAGAGAACACCACAACTGACATAACCAGCAATAAAGACACCAGCAAAACAATTTATAGTAATTATGATTTTTACCAATAAATAGCTGTATAAATATCACATCTATCTGCACCATTTCCATGGCTTCAATGCCTGCTTTTAACAAAAACTGCTTGCCAGCAAGAACACCCAGGGGCTTCACAAAAGGAGGTGCTGTAGGATCACAATTTGTGCTCGTGTTGTGTACATTGCCAGTGTACATACAAACAATTACTCTTTCTGTCATGTCACCTCCTTTGCTCCGCACTGAGCCAGCTGCCTGAGGTGTCCATCCGGCGCCGTCATCCTTTCTGAGTCCGACTCACAAAGGCTCCCACAGTGGGGAGGTTTCCTTTGCGCCCCCCACCCACCCCCGCATCACACCCACACAATAGGGGATCCATTTCAACCGCTTTTAGCAGGGTCACTTGCTACTTTTAGTTCTCAGCCCTCCCTCCCCTGAGGGTGCAAGTGGTGGAAGGAGGAAAATAAAGACGCCAGGTGGATGCTTGGGAGTGAGGTCAGGCTTGTGGCACACAGTGGCCCTTCGAGCCAGCCCCGCCGTGGCTGGATGTCTTTTTTTGGTAAAGCTTTGCGGGAGGAAAAGAAGCTGATACCACAGCCTGGAGCGACCATGATGCCTGGTTTCAGTGCTATATTGCAGAGAGGTTTGGCTTGTGACCTTGATCAAGGTAAAACACATTACAAAGGACATTCTACTCTGGGCCTGTTGGGAACCAATCATATACATCTTAATACACTTAATGGGCAAAAACACTCGGCCACACCTATTAATCTCTGAATTAATGTGTTTTCAGTCCCATGGCTGCAATGAATAAAAATGAAACACCTAGCGCCTCTACAAGCATTTATGAAAGAATGGGACATAGTGCATTAAAGTCGCCAAGCCTCTGACATTAACATCAGCACTAAAACTGTGCTCCAGGAGCTTCATGGCATGGGTTTCCATGGCTGGGTAGCTCCTCTAGGTGTGAGGTGTAGGTCGCCCAGCACTTCTAGTCATACAGTGTATGCAGGGGTTGGCGATTTGGTCACAAGATCATATGAACAATCTTTTGGGGATAAATCACGACTTACAATCTGAATCACAAACACTTCTCTAACCCAAGCCCATATAAGCTAATCTTGTTACTCAGCAGTAACTACTTCCTGATTTTATTTTGCGATAACCCAGACAAGTCCCTATTGAAATGAATTAGAAGAGCACAACAGCTGCAAGTTCAGTGTCCTTTGGGATGTTGAAAACAAAATGTTAAAAAAATAAAAAAATAAAATAAATTACCAGTTAAATCTGTTGAAAACAATTGTTTAGAAAGGTGTCTTTTTGAGTGTTTTGCCTAACCTAGCATACACATTGTGTCATGACACAAAAAGCTTACATCACACAGGTGAAAAATGCGATTGTGTAAGTCGAACAAGACAACAGGCCTAAAGTTTCCCAGTGTTACACAGTTACGACTATTAAAAAACAGAAGATTGGATTCTGTGTGCTGGGAACACGGATATTCAGGATTCTTTCAGCTCACAGATCTCTGCATGCTGTTTTTACCAGAGGGGCTCTAACTGGACGTGGAGGTGTGTTACTTTAGGAAATTACAAAAGAGGAATTTATCAACTTACGAAAAATAAGGCTTTAAGAAGGGAATTCACATGATTGCGTCTTTGGCTGGACTTAATCTCACAATAATGATTGAGAGCAAGAGGAAACAACATGTGAGCTTTTCCTTACAGAGCTTTAGATCTGCTGGTGGGCAGATTTTGGTACCTTTCCTGTCTTTATGCCAAGCTAAGTCAATTAATTAGAATGGCATCAATCCTATTAACCGACTAAATGATTACCAACACGTCACACTTTCTTCTTTAATATGGCTCAAAATGCATACACTATTGGGAGAATTAGTCTGTATCCATCTTCTCTGCTTCCAGCAAGCCAATTTCAAAACTACTAACTTAACTTAAAGGACATCAAATGCCCCCTTCAGGTCTTGCTTAAATAACGGGAGAAGAAAAACTCAGCCGAATGAATCAAGAGAAGGAATCCTCTATGTAACTTCCAGAAAAGGAACACAAGGAAAGCAGATCAATCCTACAATGCACCACAATGCCAATCTTCAGTGCTGCTGGAGGAATACTGAAAAGGCCTCATTCAATCAATGATGAGAGGCAGGAAGAATGAAGACTCTTGGTCTTCTCCCCCCAGACTGAAAAAAAAAACTTCAAATGATCCAGTAGTTCTAATGTTTTTGGGGGTTTGTTTGTTTTTGGTTTTTTGGTTGTTTGGGTTTTTTTAGGGGGAGGGGTTTATTAATTCAAAACGAGTGTTTAACCGAAAACACATTTTCTCCTTCAGCGTGGTTTGAAGGCTTTCCTCTTAGCTGGATAAACACTCCAAATAGTAACAGTCCCTGAAGAGGACTGAAAAGAAGAGACAGAAAAGAAAAGTGAACTGGGTCGCAGTTGGTAGTTTAGTCAACCTGATGAATTAAACAGACCCTCTGAGGCAATAACACTCTACAACACCCACACAATTAATTTTGTAATTCAGAAGAACTAGTCACTTCTGAAATAATCCTGTTTTTTGGTAGCTTTGTCACCGAGAGCTGGAGTTTATCTCATTTCAAACTCGCAACCCCTCGGAGAGTAAGGAGTTTTCTTCTTTGACATCTTTCTGGCTGAAAAACCATTCCCGAAATACAATATCCACCTTCTGCTTCGATAGAATGAAGTTATTTCAATCAGCTAAAGAGAACTGTGCTGGAAAATGAAGAAAAAAAATCAATTGCAATCAACTCAAACACTTGAGTCTTCAAACTGACAAAAAAAAAAAAAAAGTGGGTAAATGAGCGTCGATGGGCTGCAATGAAAAGCCCTTTAGAAAGTTAACCTGACATTAAAAGTAGCTTTTCTGTGTGCAAGCAGAGGGAGAGGAAGTGAGCTGATAGAGTAGAGGTGATGAGGACGGGCGGCCAGCCAGCGCGTCGCATGCAGCAGGTTGACATGCACAGGCGAGCCGGGCCGTCATCTTGACGGCGCACCCAGAGCAAGAAACAGACTGCTTGCACGCACACACACACACACACACACCACCTTCAAAGGGGACAAAGAGCAAACGTAGAATCTGTACATGCACTGATTCAACCTGAGAAGGGTGTGCGCACACACCCAACACCAGCACAAACAGATACATTGAGCAGGTTAATGAGACATCTAAGAGAAAGTGAAGTCGGAGAGGGCTGGCCAGAAATCAGTGACAGCAGCAGCTGATCCTCCCAGTGTGATCTTTCCAAAGACAGAGGAGGGAACGGCGATGAGGGGAAAGCAGTTCAATCTCACAGAGGGCACAGAGGGCTCTATACTGATCAATGCCACTGCCACAGCTCTTGACCCCACAGCCAATATGCACTGCTGGTATGACCTTACTTGGGAGTAGGTGTGCATTTTCATGGCCAACCATGAAACTGAAGCATGTACACTAAATATAAGCCCCCCCCCCCCAAAAGAACAAACAAAAAAAAACAAAAACAGGAACAGGTACCAAGGACATAAAGAGAACAGGCTTAATGGGACAGAAACCAAAGTCAGGGAAACATGAACTTACCATCTGTCTACCTGCTACTGTAAATACATTGCACTCAGAATGAACTCGGGCAGAGATTCATCCTGAATCTGGGGGGTATGCAACATGCGTATTAAATAAGCTCACTTTTTTTTTTGCTACGTCCTCTGAGAAAAGCTCATGTCAGATGTTTATTAATGTCTGTGTATTTGTGCTACCAAAATAAAAGGTCTACAGAAGAAATTTGGGTTAGAATTTCATTACACATGAATGTGTCTTCCTGTGTGGCTAGAATCGGGCCTCTTTAATTAGCACTTTCATACTGTGAATCTGCACTGTGAATTCTGTAACACATTTAGATGGAGCTGCTAAACTATAAAGTTCCCCGAGATCCATTGCCTACATATTTTTTTTTAAACTGTTGTCCTTTTGTAAAGACAAGACATAAAAAAGCCACCCACTGAACTACTAAGTTACATGTTAAAGCAATCCAAAGATTGACAGGTCTGCTGTGCCTAGCTACAGTTGCTATGTTAGGGCAACCGCTGATGAGGTGAGGGATTTAGCGAGCAGTCACCTGATAAGTTTATATGCACAGCAGCAGCCATCAATCGGGGTAATGTCCTTTGATCTCTCTACAAGTGCAACCATAAAGATTTGTACATTTTGCTTTGACAACTTCAAAAAGAGCAGTTTGCAGCCTTTTCAATGCTTTTCTTTTTACGCTTCGATGAACGGGGAACATGTTTAAGAGGATTTGATGGAGAGACAAGCATGTAGCACCACAAAAGATGTGTAGCATCCGCCGTAGCATCCGCTCTACTGCAAAGCCTGAGGGACACTCATACTGATTTATCATATTCAGAGTTCCAGTCCACAGAGGCGGCTGCTGCAACCATGCACCAACAAACACAAAGCTCCATACGAAAAATTACACACATAAGCCCACAAATATGTATGTAACACCAAATGTACAAGACACAGAGGAGCACAGAGGAGCACACAGTAGCTGGCGATATCTGGGACAGGCGAGAGCGGATTCATATGGAAGAGAGATAAAGGTGAAATAGACAGAGTGAAGTGAGAGAAAAAAGGAAGCCAGACTGCAAAGGAATGAGTGAGCAAGTTAAAAAAAAAAAAAAAAAGAAGCAGAAAATGAGATAAGGGTCATCGCGGCGCAATCTGCTGTCTCTGAAAACAACTCACTCTGCAGGAATGAGCAGGAGACTGCAGGGATGGCAACAGAGAAATAGATACAAAGAGGGAAAATAGGCATTGAAACGACTTCAATTCAATACAGACAGACACCCAGAAGCACTTCCATTTAATTAAGGCAATACAAGAAAATGGCAAGAGGAGCGAGAGAGGGGACAGATAAACCCAGCGAGGTTTGGGAAGTGCGCATGAACGCCCAGTCAAGGTCATGTAATGACGTTCAACAGCTTTCAGCCTGAAGACCTTTCACCTCCCCGTCACTGTCTCACTCCACAACACTAATCCTGACGGACGCTGTGCTGATAAACTCCTAATAGTGTCCTTGACAACCTAAGCTGGACGGTTCATCAGTCCTTGTGTTATTCCATCTGTAATATACTGCAGCTCAATAGTAATACAAAATAGCTCTTTTTAAATCATTTAATTTCATTATTTTATCCAAGTGATGACAGCAACTCGCAAGTCCAAAAACAACTCTACCAGACGCCATTCCAAAGTAAAGCAAATAGAGAAAAAAAGGGGCAGACTTGGGAAAATGAGTACTGGACCAAAACACTCTGTGTGACCCTCCTGTGGCTGTACACCTACGAGACACACACACCCACCCACCTACCCACTGGATAATTAACAGGGTATAAGTAAAGACAGCAACCCACACCCATTAGCTCTGTTTTTCTAAAGTCCTTTAAGCATACCATGACACTTTATTAGCGATCAATAACACATTTAAAGATATGAGATTTAACCCGGGCAGACCGCGACTGCGATTTTATTAACGCATTAATAATAAAGCGAGTGGTTTTTAGTAACTTGAGGGGCAGCACAAGCAGCTACCAGTTACCCAAGGTTTATTTGAAAACGGAAGCCTTGTGGGCATTATAATGCGTCGGGGCGGCCACACTAACACTCACAAATCAATGTACACTTCCTTTACAGTCAATACATGCAAGCCTGGATTACAGCCACAGGACACAGATTGCTCATGCTAGTCAAGTCCAGGCGATGCTTTTTCTGCAGCAAATGAGCATTAAAAAAAAATAAAAATAAAACGAGTGTCTTTTGATGCATAAACAGCTCTTCTCACCTGCCAATCACTATGATTGTCACAAGCCGACACCCTTCGTTTATGAAAATGGTATGTCAGTCTTTTTTTTTTTTCCGCCTCAGCCCACACAGATGATACAAACACACACACCCTCCCCATGCTGCCTCTCCTGCAGGAGGGCTGCTGATCAGTTAGGCTGCTGAATTTCTAATAGGACATATCCTATTAACCTCACTCACACAGGGATCACGAATTGATATCAAGGAAGGAGAACCGCATCAGGCCTGCTGGAAAGGCAGAGTATTTCCCAGCCAACCGTGATGCTTTTATCTTAATACAATAATAATAATAATAATAATAATAATAATAATAGCTTCTTCTAAAACAAAGAAAATCTATTAGCAGATGTTGTTTTTACTTGACAGATGTCTGATTTTTTGCATTTCAAATATCACACAAGTAGTCAAAGACAAGCACTGTTACCATATATCTAAATGGGGTGAAGAAAACAGTCAACATAAATCAATTGTAAGAGAAAGATGTAGACAATTTTACATTATTACTGCATTATTATATTATAGTATAAAGAATATTAGTCCACAGACAAGTTGATGAATTAAGTGCCAGTATAAGTAATAGCCATTATGATGACCATGTGTGCTCTGGTTAAAAAGAAATCGCTTGACCACCTCTAAGCAAAAGCATCATCTCTTTAGAAGCATCATCCCTTTAAGTATCCCAGACTGTCAGTGGAGTGGAAATCCATGAGAGCTACCCCACCACCACCACCACCACCACCTCCTTCAGCTACCTCTCTCATCACTGTACATGGATATGGACAATTACAGCACACTGGCTTGTCACCCACACCAGTGGGATTCGCAAGAGTATCTCCCCCACTCTGTGTGTATGATGAAGAAAAGCCAAAAGGAGGTAAAATCTTGTCACTTCTAGAACACAGAACAGAGATCAAAGAAACGTCTCTGTTTCCTGTGTTCGGCGTTGCAGAGTAGAAACAAAAAGACTGCTTTGTGGTTTAATGGGGACTCCATTACAAATACAGCAAGGTTTAATTGAAAAATACACAGGAAGAATCAGTGGTGGCATTTCTCACATCCTGGTCTATGTTTGTGTTACAGTGGCTATTATCTAGGTAAATAGGTGAGGATTTCTTTTTCCGTCTCTGTATGCATAAATCTGCATTCAAATATGTGCAATCTGCTGGTATAGGAGATGATTTTGTTACCGGAAGCTGTCTGGTTTCTGCCTGCAGTGTGAACAGTACTGATCAGTCACATTTTAGCAACTTCTGACCACAGTATGGTGGAAGTCATGGCCTAGATATCTGTTAACCGTAAATGTCCTCGCTACACTGGAAGCCCTGAAATGCTGGCGGTTGTCCCCAGAGGCTAACTCATTAGACGATAGCCGATGGGCTCCCAGATTGGTGATGAATAAAAAGCTCATTGATTCCGTCATGCGCCACATGTCCATGTAGATTTATTTACCCTTTGCATCGTGCACACCAGAGAACAGATTGTGTCTGGATTTTTAACTCTTTTTGTTTTATTTTGTACATATGTTCAAATCACTAGGGAGCCTCCCATGGTCTCCTCGTGTGCTAAATGATTGTCTTGGACGAGTACGTGTGCAAATTTGCGTGTTTACAGGGGAAGGGGTGCTATCTCTGCAGATGGAGGCGAGGCAGCGGGCAAGCAAGCAATTACAAGCTGGTTGGCTTACACCTCCCCCCACCGTCACCCATACATCGCCCTGGGGCTTGCTTGCATTAAGAAATCATGGGTATAATGGTGGAATGGGCCTCAGGGCCCCCTCCAAAACAACCTGCTAATCCCCTTGTGGTGATGGGAGGGTGTTGAATCTGGGGGTAACAGGGCATCCCGGCCGCTCCGACAATGAGTCCACCCCTGACACGCGCCAGCGCCCTCAACCACCCATCGCTTCACACCGCACCTCCTCCAACCACCCCAATCAACTACAGCAACATCCTCCCGAGGGAGGAAACAAGCGATGTCAGCCACGGGAGAGGAAAACCCCCCAGGCCCAGCGTCGCCCCTCCATCTCAGCTGGGCCTCGAGCAGAAACATTCAATCAGATCACTGCGCCTTTCTCTCTGCATCTCCTGGCTGTTTTTGTGCCACAGCACTCAAACAAAGGATGCACGCTAAATCGAGCTTCGCCAATCAACCTCTGGTAGAGAATTCAACTTGCACAAACAGATCCGAAGCAGCTCGTTAAAATGGTTTAATTATGTATCCAAATTGTGATGAGCAATGACACGCTTGATTGGTTGTATCAGAGGGCCTTAATGAGGAGAAAGGCCTCACTCTGTCTGAGAATTAACATGACGTCTGCTCTCGCTAAACATGACACAATGCAGCCTCCAGTGCTCTCTCTTTCCCTCGCTCTGTCTATTCAGCGACTGAGTCAAAGTGTGTTTGTCCTGGGCGGCATTCGTGACAGATTACTCTTCATCTGCTTATGGAGCGTCGGACAGACTTCCTCGGGTAAGTCTGTCATCAAATATTCGGTTTAGCTTAAATCAACGCCATAATGTCACACCACCTCTTATTTCTTTCAATGGCAATCTCATCCTGTTTACCAGGAACCTGTGCCATCTCTGTGCTGAGATCTCTGACTTCCATATATAAAGAGATTTTTCCTCTTTGTTCAGTTTAGTGTTTCCCCATCCCAGCCCCAGCAAGTCCATTTAGAAATCATACATTAACATCGTCTCATCAATCTTCCAACCTTCTAGCTTCAGGTTAAAAACCAGTAATCATCCCGCTGGTGGGCTAATGGGCACATCAACTCGCCGAGAGTCCATTCATATTTCATGAACGGCAGTGTCCCCCCATCTTCCCCGGGCCCCGCTCAGCTTGTAAGGCAAATCGACATCAAAAGCGTCAACCTTCCAATTAGATGGCGAGACATTCTGATCTCATCTCAATTTGGCCCGAGATCAAATCTTCCCACAAAGATCCAAGGAATTCCGAGCCCTTTTAGTTAGCCAGCCTACCCTGTCAAACGGGGAGAAAATGTTCACTGAAAGCACTTGGAGGAGGAGGTCGCATTAAAAAATGCCTAACGCAGGGACCTTCCTGTTTAGATATCGAGATATCACAGCAATTCCAACAGCAACAGTGTTCAAGAAAGGTGCTAGGGGAGTGTGGTTGAAAACAAAGACCAGATGTGAAAACATGACGTTAATCCTAGTGAGGTGCGACTTAGAGCAATGGCACTTCAGGCAGTGTTTTGGGAAGACCTGTGTAAAGCACCAGATGTTCCTCCTGGCATGAATAATTTGGACAGTGATTCCAGGTGGGCATCAATGGCCACTTCACAAATGAGGCTATTTTGCCGTAAGATAAGCATCAAGTTATCCTTTTGCCCCGCAAAATAAGTGATCGATGTGAAGACCAGCTGATTTCATATATTCTCTGTTATTTGTAAAAACAATGCAGCAAAGACACTAAGCTACAAGAAGTATATATAGTCTAAAAGCCTTAGAAATGCCTCAGCTCCTCAGACAGTTTTTTTCCACTCTTTTCTCTATATGAGGTCAACGAGAGAGGATTTCCCTAATATGGTCACATCACCCACGCAGCTCTGTTAGCACAAAAGCCCCACCCACCTGTTGTTAAAACACTTGTTTTTACAGAAGGAAACCAATCAGAAGAATGCTGGTTTAACAGGAGGGAGAAGGGAGCTTTTTTACCCAGGCAATGGATTCACTGCAGCAAGGCCCAGAGGAAAGTAAATAAGAATTACTCTGAGTTGTCAGTCACAAAAGGCTTCTCCAGTAGACTCCAAGAATAAAAATACGGAGCTGGAAATAAAGGAAAACAGCCGCCCTTCTTCTTTCACTCCTCTAAGGGTCACTATATGTTACAGAAAGTGAAATTCTCATAGTGTGGCAACCCTATCTAACACCCCCAACATTCACACCCAGTATGCGCCTGTAAGCAAAGTTCTTTCTTCTATATCTTTCTCTTTTGTTACGCAGCTATTCCTGTCACCATCCCTATAAAAGGTCAGCCTTCCATCCCACCTTTGACTGTGACAGTTGTGAACCAATATAAACACATATTTCCTTCCAACAATGCAAGGAAAAACCTCTTTTAAACCCCCTCTTTGTTGCTCAATAGTTTCTCTAAAGTCTGTCAGTGTCTGGAGGGGATATCACTCATTCTGTTGGTTCGAGCGGGTCAATAGAGAGACTAAAAACAAATCAACCTGCCCGAATCTCTGACTGCGACCGCTTAACCTGCTGAAGCTGCAATTATCATAACTAAAAGCAATCTGTGTCAACCTTTCTTGTGTGCGTGTGTGTCTGGCTCTTCAAACCTGAATTTCACAACAGGAAATCAGCACAGTTCCTTCCTTGAAAAGGATCAGGCCACACAGAAGAGTGCCTCTGCTAAAACAAGTCTTAGAAAATAAATCTCAGCCAATTAATGGGGTCTTATTGGGAGTTATCGAGGAAGAGGGTGTGTGTGGGTGGGTGGGGGGGGGGGGGATCAAAAACCTTAATCCAATTAACAGGATGCCCTCTAGCAGCGGAGGGACAATACAATAGTGAGTATTTAGCTTTCAAAATAAATGCCCTCCATTTATCCAGCCAAGTGAACTTTGACAGCATGGAATGGGTTTAAGTAGCTAAATGGAATAAATCTATTATGTGGTATAAAAAAGTTTAAAAAAAATAAAATGATGCAGGCTAATGGTTCTGGACACTCTACCCTGCACGTGATTAAACACATTACAATATAACTGCAGAGTGAGGAAGGTCAGATATTTAGCACTTATGAGGGCAGGGAAGGGAAACTAGTAGAGCACTCAGGTGACCAGATCACAAACGTGTGACATGGAGAGGTCAAAGGCCAGTTTCTGGTTCGCTGTGCTTCACTGATTTCAAGTCCAGGTGGCAAAAAGCACCCATAGCACCCACAGTGGGATTTCTGAACACCTCAGACAACATTGAGAACCAAGGAAAGAAGGCATGATATGAACACACTGAGTACCTGTGCTTAACAGATCACAGTTTTATTACTTTGAATGGGTTGGCTTGCTTTAGTTGCAAAAAAAAAAAAAAAAAAAAAAAACAACTCAAATGATCGTTGGCTCCCTTTTACACAGACTCAACCAGAGCAACACACACAGACAGAGGACAGTACAATATCTCTAGGGAATATTATTATGAGACATTTAAGCCGCCTCTCAGCGGCCGCATCTCAATAAGATGCCCCACCACCACCCTCACCCTCTGGATTTTTTTTTCTTTTTGCGTTTGAATCCAGGCACAAGACGAAAATTCCTGCCACACCAACAGGGAAAAGTCTGTGTGGGGTTTTCTTTCCTTTGCCACATTTGGCTTCGTTTGCTTTGCTGTCGCTTGTTTGTCTCACTTCACTGTTTGATCCAAGAGCCCCCCCTCCGACAGTCTGAACAATGCGCACTGTACGACAGGCTGCACACATTTCCAGGACTTCTCAAGGTCTGGGACAATCTCCGTGGTAGAAAAAGCATCAACAATAATAATAACAATAATTTTAACCCCCCGTTCGGCTTTCTTTCGAAGAATTTCTAGATGCTGGGCAAAGCACACACAGACAGACATATAGCGACTGGCTGTGAAGCAGCTGATTCCCCCCACCACCACCACTGAAACAGACAGAGCCTGAGCGAACACACAGCAGTAGTGAAGTCAAAATAGCTCGCCAGTTCACATCCTCATAATGAAAATGGGAAAATAGGGCAAAGCGCGAGCAAGACTTAAAAATATCAAAAATGTGGCATTTGGCAAATCAGGAGGAGAAGGAGGAGGGGGAAGAAGAGGAGGGGGTGAAGCGGGCAACCTTATGCTTTGCAATGTGGCAGTGAGATGAAATCCAAGCTCCCATCACTGGGTTGTTTGAAAGAGAGCGCTCGCCTCGTGATAAAAACACAGTCATTCGGTCTCTAACTGCGCCGGGAATCAGCATCCAAGTACAGCCACTTCACCACCTCCCGTGCGCACATTAACACATGCCCTTACAGCTGAACGCGAGTGAAAGCAGTTTATTTTTTTAGAGGAATATGAAGGCAAATTAAACTTACCGACGCCGTATTTCTCGTGTTCTGTAGGTATCCACATGTTTACTGTCGGTAAGTTTAAGTGAGTGGTCGGAATAGCAGCGAAAAGCAAGGTTTGGGTTCCGTGTAACGCATTCTACTGGCGTGCTTTCCTCCGCTCTGTAGTAGGAGTCATTGTTTAGGTTACAGCAAGAGAAAGCGCCTCAGCCGCCGCTGCTGCTGCTGCCGCTGCTGCTCGTAGTGGTACGGAGACGCGTTGCCTTTAGGTTCTGTGGGAAATGTGACACCCGGAGAGGTCAGAGCACTTTGGAGCCCCCTGCGAAATTATTGTTTGTTATGGTCGGAAGATTTGGAGAAAATGAACGCTGTTCGTATTTAAATACCAGCATTTTCATACTTTTTAGAATGATTAAGCTTTAGCAGGCTGTATTTGTAGCCCAATGCCCTGTTCAAAACTGTCACGGCAATGGGTTCAATCGGGGTTGGAGCTAGTTATTTGTCAATCCTACTGACAGAGCAATAACACATTCATTGCTAAGTATGTGGCACTGTTAACTTGTTTTAACATTAGTTTGTTTTATAGTTAAAAAATGACGACTCAACTAGCTACGGTTACCAACTAGCATAAAAAGCAGTAGGAGTAATGTTAGCTTATTTTTCATAGACAATACAAACTGTTAGTTTTTTAAAATATTACTTCAGGGCTGTTAGCCTACACATAATATCATTTAAATATGTTTCCCTGAGCCCCCACCACACACACACACACACACACACACACACACACACACACACACACACACACACACACACACACACACACACACACACTAAGTTGAGGATTCATTCCATCTACTAGTTATTATGTGGGGGCTGAGATTTAAATGTCTAACGAGAAAACCCCCGAGTAGTACCTGAACGCAACAACATCGCCAGCAAAGCGAAAAAGCCGAGTGACGCATTGTGGGACTTGTAGTAGGTACCCAGCGACGTCAGTGAAGGTCCCTTTATCTACAGCATCTTCGACACATGACGGTATTATTCTGTTTTTGGGACTTTCTGGTGAGTATTAGCTGGAAAGATGTAGGTTTAGTTTTATTTCAGGGTAGCCATGACGGTCGCCAGAGCGTCAAGACATGTAAGCACTGATTTACAGTCATCCATGGAGACATTACAGACCAATAATATCAGGATATTGGTGTAGAACATGACCTTGCAACAGTGGAGAGCCCTCCCGGACACACAAGGCTTCTACTGCATGAAAAATACATGAGAGTCTTTGAGGAGGAAGCGCAAAACTGGAGGGAGTTCCACTGCCAAAAAGAAAGAGTTCAACATGCATGAGAGAAAAGAGGAGTGTATGTGTATGTGTCAGTCAGTGTGAGTGTCTGTTTTTATGAGACCCATGCTCATCTCACACACTGCTTTCCCTTTTCTTTTATTCTGGACTAATCACCTGCCTGTGTTGTGTCAGCTTGCGTTGTGTTCGAGTACAAAGGACTTTTTTTAAAAAGCCATTCTAATGCACGTTCATTTCTCATGCTGCAAACGGTGCATTAAAATGCTTTGAAGTGTCAAATGTGCTTCTCTCCCCTCCTTGTCTCACCACTACTTTGCACGTCCACGTACCCATCCACCTTTGTAGGTTATATGGTAAATTATGAATGGATGTGCTGTGGAAAAGCAAGCAACCTGAGGCTCGGTGCTGGCTTTGGAGGTGAAATTCGGCTACTGTTTTTACCATGATCCGGTGCACTCCCTTTTTTTGCTTGGCCTTTTGCTCTCACATACAGCATCTAACATAAATGCCAATAAACCTGGATTAATTTTCCACATTGCAGTGCTTTATGCCTATACTCTAGTATATTTCTGAATGGAGAGTTGGGGGGCTGTGGGTATAAGAAAGGTTTTGTAGGGAGACTGTTGGAATGTTACTCCATATATGAATAAATCATAAGCCGTGGAGGACCCCATGGATTCACCCCCCTGAGAGGACAGGACACTGGAGCTAGTGTGTGCTTTTTTATGTAGTGGAAAATGGACTATATTCTACATCACTGAAGCAATACTCAAACTCGTGCACCTTTGCCAGTGTTGTGATAACAGTTAAAAATATGACAAGACAAAAGGAAAACATAACGTGGACAACAAGCAACCAAATAGGAACTGATTGAAATAAAAAAAAAAAAAAAAAATAGACTTTTATTAGTCAGTGTTTCTGTAAAACATATACCTTTCTCTTTTTGCCAACCATTTGCAACTTGACGTTAATAGGATTGAGGCCCCCCTTCATTCCTCAATATTTTACTTCCAAGCAGCCAGACTTTTAATTTTTAAAGCGGTTTTGACCAATTGGTAACCAGGATTTGTGGATGTGTTCCAAGGTTTTTCTTTGGACATTGGCTGCTTTTTCACTCATTTTCAGTCCTTCCTTGACAATTTTCAGAGTAATGAGGGCTTTTGGCATCCTGAAAAGGATAAGCAGAAGAAAATGGGTGTTCAAGGTTCAAGGTTCTTTATTTGTTACATGCATAGTTATACAAGTATAACACACAGTGAAATGTAGCCTGACACGCTCCTCGACATGTGCAAAAATGGGGGGGGGGGGGAGGGGGGTAGAGGAAGAACATATATATATATATATATATATAGTATATACATTGGGTGAATGTGCGGTAGTAGCAGCAAGCAGGTGAATTCTGTACATTAATATGAATAGACATCTGACTATTTTACAGAATAGACAATATAAACATATTTAAAATTAAAGGAATTTGGAATGTACATTGTGCCTTGGTTTAGAGTGTCTGGAAGAGAGTCCTGTCTCAGTCAATTATAGATGATGTAAGAGGGCAGGTGTGTGTGTTTAGGGCCCGGGTGGCTTGGGGATAGAAGCTCCTCTTGAGTCTCTCTGTCCTTGCCCGGATGATGCGGAACCTTCTACCAGATTGCAGAAGTTGGAACAGTTTGTTGCCGGGATGGGACGGGTCCTTCAGTATCTGCGCTGCTCTAGTCCGGCATCTCCTGGTGTAGGTGTCCTGAAGCAGGGGGAGCGCAATCCTGCAGCAGCGTTCTGCTGTACGGATCACTCTCTGGAGAGCTTTTGGGTCCTTCACACAGCTGTTCCCAAACCACGATGTCATGTTCTGTGTGAGGATGCTCTCCACAGCGCCTGTATAGAAAATCCTGAGGATCTTTGGAGAGACCCTGAACTTCCTCAGTTGTCGTAGGTGATACAGGCACTGCCTAGCCTTTTTGGTCTGGACCTGAATGTGGGCAGCCCATGTCAGGTCTGAGGAGATGTGGACACCAAGATACTTAAAGGACTGCACCCTCTCCACTGGAGCTCCATTGATGATAATGGGCTTGTAGTCTCTGTGCTGACTCCTTCTGAAGTCCACCACCAGCTCCTTGGTCTTGCCGACGTTCAGCTGGAGGTGGTTGTCCTGGCGCCATGATACCAGATTCTTCACTTCATCCATGTAGGCCGCCTCATCGTTGTTGGAGATGGCACCCAACACCACTGTGTCGTTAGCAAACTTCACAATGGTGTTGGAGCCATGGGTGGCCACACAGTCTGAAGTGTAGCGGGAGTAGAGCAGTGGCGAGAGGACACATCCCTGAGGTGCTCCTGTGTTGATGGTGATGCTGTTAGAGGCGCATCTACCCACCTTCACCACCTGAGTTCTGCCAGTGAGGAAGTCCAACACCCATGCACACAGACGGCTGTTAAGTCCCAGATCCCTGAGCTTTGTGAACAGTCTGCAGAGCACTATTGTGTTATGGGATTATTATGGGTGTATGGAAAGGCATTAACCAGTGTTGTTATACACATAACGGACTACATAACAAACATAACAAAGAGGCAATTTTAAATTGTAACTTTAAAATCACAAAAAAACATATTTTTTTTCTAATTTCTATAGCTGAAGCTATAAAAATGCCAAAGACAACACAGTTATATGCTGTTATACAGGCATGATATAGCATTTTTGTACCAACAAGGAAATTCCCAAAGAGCTATAAGCTGGAAATGTATGTCTTGACATGGTGTGCAGCGCTGAGGAAAAAATGGAGGAAAACTGGACAAAAAGAGAACAAAAGAAGAAGTGGCAGGTCTAAAAAAAAAAACCTATCTATCTGAAAGTCACGTCTTTAAGAAATAGAGAGAAAAAAAATCAAGCAAAGGCCTGAAAGAGGAACTGAAAGATGGCTCTGGCCCTTCAGCTTACACATCAACTGTTCAGTGAAACCTCATCAGAATGTCCTCTGTAGTAGGGTGGCTGCCAAGAAGTCATTCTTAAGGAAGGTAAACAAGAAGTGATAGAATGATGAATCCAAATTTGAAATCTTTGGCTCAGATTGTAAGGGAACACGGTGTGTGGTGGAGGCGCTGTCATTGTTTAGGGCTCATCTCAGCCAATAATGTTGGAGATCTTGTCAAAATGGATGGAACAGAATAGATTTTGATCCACCATGCAATACCATCTGAAAAGCATTTGATTTCCAGCAGCTTCAGCTTTCAGCAGGACAATGATGTTTGGTTTTTTAGCTTGTTGTTGGTGATTATGATGATATCATAATATATCATGCATGAATATGTAATTCACGTTTTATAAATTATAAAATATTACTGTCATGAAGTGAAAATGATATGATGTTGTACTAAGGTGTTATAGGTGTGAAAACCAAACAAATTGGTCATTTTATTAGATTTGTATTGGGTAGTTAGGCAACATGATCACTTCATAGCATATGATATGGATAAGAACCTTCAGGGGCCTTTGATGCACCTGCGTGATTTTGTGTATTATTATAATGAAAATGAATTTGCTGTGCATTTAATGTCTGCAGTGTCAACCCATATGACACTGTGAGCCCACAGACAAAGGTAACAGCTGGAGGAAGATGGCAAAACATGGAGAGAAGGATTACAAGTAGAATATCTGTTCAATGACCGAACTCTAAAAGGATTATTTCAGTGTACTGAGGACAGGTCGAGTCACCCGAGCAGTCTGCTCAGGTGCTCGTTTTGCCTCCTCTCCTCTTCCCAATCCACTTCCCCCATGTTTCTTCCCAAGATAATGACATTTCTTCCTGTTTTCTCTGACTTTCATCTCATTGGGACCCACATGTTCTGGGCAGAGCACGGGAGTACATATGGCTGGAGATGACAGATGGAAGACCAAGTCAGCCATTGCCACAGACAGTTCTACAAGCCCAGATGGGTTCTGAAAATTGCTCAGCATTTCCGCCACTCAACCACCATCACTTTTCATCTCTGGCCCATGACCCCAAATAAACTTAGCATCTGTGACACATAAATCAAAGTAAATGCTTGAAGAGAAGAGAAGAGAAGAGAAGAGAAGAGAAGAGAAGAGAAGAGAAGAGAAGAGAAGAGAAGAGAAGAGAAGAGAAGAGAAGAGAAGAGAGATCAGCCAAGACTTCTTTGCTTTTGGAACACAACAAGTTGTAGTAAACAAAGGGGATAAAAGATCACGTGCTCAGCAATGCATTTTAAAACTATAGTATAGAGCTTTCATGTTTCATTTGGGGACAGCCCTGGATTATTTAAGTTTCCACTTATTTTTTCCCTTCTAACCTCCTTTGTGCTTCAGACCACCGGGTAACTACAACTGCTTTATGTCAAAAAGTGACACTACACAAGGCCAGTTTTCTTTGCAGGACAGCTGAAGCAAAAATGACACTAGCTTATCTCAAGAGACCACTGCCTATCAAGTTTTCTCAGCACTCCTTAGCTTTGATTTAATTCACACCAGGAAGTGTAGGTCAGGTGGTGGTGTTCATTTTGGGGAGGGGTGGGGGGTGACATATGCCTCCTTCAGCTTGTGAACAGCGGGCAATATCCTCATCTCCAATAGAAACAGGCCTCTAAATATAGCAACGAAAATAGGCTAGAAAAATCCCCCTCTTTGTACATTGTACCATATGAAGACTGGATTTCACAACCCAATACTTCTGACGAAGGATCTATATATAGAAATATTGGCCTTAATTCATTTGCTTACACAGCACATTTGCTGTATGGGAACATTTAGTGTAGCTCTCATTTGCTCTTCTTATACTGTCTGTGCAATAATGTCTTAGGTTATAATTTGTCCATAACAGCTCAGTAATATTCACTTAAATACATAAACATCTGATGCATATGTACATGAATGTACACACAGATATGCACTGTCTTAAACACTGTACGCACCCCACATATGAAACCCATTTCACCCTTGAGATATAACATAAACCTTTGGCGTTAAATGTTAATAACCAGAAGTGTCAGTGGTGAGGATAAATGCTGTAGAAGCAGAAGAAGAAGATTAGCCCTTTATTGTCATTGCACACGTACAACAAAATTGTGGGTGCTCCACAGCAACTGTGGCAGAATAAAACATAAATAGTACAGCAGGAATAAATAGCATTCATTATAACACAAACCATGATTTTTTTCCTGATTATTACCAAGTTGTTTAGGTACCTAAACCAACCAATCATTGAAAATAAAGTAAAAAAACACTACGTTCCTTAATTGGGCATGAAGAGCCCATTGCTGGTGAACACTTTGTGATTTAGGACTTATCTATATATGGCGTCAACTCACAACAGTAGTCGTCTCAAAGTACATTATGCTATAAGGTAAAGGCACTACTGTAATACAAAGAAGACCCCCAACAATCAAACTGCCCCCTTTGAGCAAGCACTTGGCGACAGTGGAATAAAAAAAACTTTCCTGTTTCCTGTTAACTTTCCTGTTAAGCCTCTAGCAGAACCAGGCTTAGGAAGGGGCAGCTATCTGCAATGACCAGATGTGGGCGATAGGAGGAAGACAGGACTCAAGCCATAGTAGCAATTTTGTGATGAACATTAGCATGCTAACGTGATACTGGTGATATAACAAATGCAAACAATGCTAACATGCTAACATTTAGCTGATATATTTGGTCTTAAGCTTAAATAAATTAAAACCTGATGATTGGATTTGGTGGAAAGGTTTGGTCACATGTGTGCAAAATAATTAAATAACTAAATTAATCCAATTGCTAATTTCAATCAGTAGTTGGGCCATTTAATTAAATTTCATAAACATTAGCCATATAGTGATAGTAGATGAAGCATCAGTAAAACCGAGTATTACTAAAGATAGTGGTATTCCTGCTCTCAGGACCATGGCAGTCTATAAAAAAATGCCATGACAAACTATCCAGTAGTTGCTGACAAGTGGTGGAACAGCCTCATTTGAGCCAAGACCCTCACTGAAAGAAGAGTTTTCCATATAACTGACACCATTCTTGAGTCTCAATCTGAACAACATGAGTGATAAAACAACATCTCCAGCCCCACATGTCTTTGGATGACAGCAGCACATCAGTGCAGCTTTTTTTTACCCCTCCTCTCCGCTGGGCCTTCACTTCAAACCGTGTTTTGGCTGGATGTAAAAATAGACCTCCTCCGTCTTTCTCCTTAGCATCAACAGGGAAAGCACCATAGACGATTTGTCATGGGTTTGATATGCAAAACCGCACTCAAAGGCAATGAAACGTAATCTGTAATACAGGATAGCATCCTGTCACCTGCAAGTGTTCACCGTGGGAATCAAAAGACTCAGAAGTGCAGTGCTTCCCTCCACGTTCTCGCTTATCAACTTTAACTGCTTCTCTGATACACCCAACACATTTACTATCAAAAAGCTCATGAAGCCCTACAGAAGAGCACGATCCAATTATTTTTTATATTCCACTAATGCCTGATTTCACCCTTGAAAGGAAATCTTTGCTTTCTTACTCACCAAAGTGCTTCTGTTTTCAACGTATTCTCAAAGCAGAGAGATCTTTCATGCCTTTGGGATCTGATCTTGTTTCAAGAAAGCAACAAGTGGAGTTAAAAAGGAGCAACTCAGACCTCCTTAACCAAACGTCATCTGTTATCTTCTTTAGCCTTCAGTATATGATCTTTTTAGTCACTGCCTGCGAAACCCACTGAAAAGACAAATCATTTCAGCCACCCACAAAATTTATCATGTGATAGCTGCCAACAAACAAAGCAGGCTTATATAAAAGCTTGTAAATATTTTAAATATCTGTAGTGATAGCTAAATTTTCTAAAGTTCAATCAGATATGTATTTGTTTTAATTATGATATAGTTTACAAGGTTATATTTAAAACAGTTTATAGGTTATAACACTAAAAGATTGTATATCACATTTCCTTAGGTTACAGTTAGCAGCAGGGCATCAGTGCCTGTGTTTTTATGACTAATGCTGTGCTGGGCTCCCACATCCCCCATGCTGTTGCACACTGTGGGCACAATATTACAGTATACAGCCACCTGGACCCCAAACACCCACCAGCGAAAACATAATTGTGCCTGGAAGTACACACACACACACACACACACACACACACACACACACACACACACACACACACACACACACACACACACACACACACACACACACACACACACAGTTTCATGTTGGACAGATGGCTGTCATAAATGGCTGTATCTTTTAGCAAGTTGAAAGCAATCCTTGGCAATGTGTCCCCTTCCCACACCCACCGACCCACATACATCAGGCATTTCATCTCACTGGCTGATGGCATATTTGCACACATGTATGCACTTCACTGAGTGAGAGAAAAATGTATTTCATTACAGATCCAGAAATGACTAGATAAAGAACACAAGAGAAAAGAGAAAGAGAAAAGAATCAGCTAAAGTGCTATCACTACACAAAACTGTAGTGATCTCAGAAGACTTGTGGTCTCTAAGTCATTTATCACGAAGAAATGGTTCAGTGCTAAGATGGGATAACAGCATTTCAGAGTGGACAGCATCCACATTATGTATTATTGGCACAACAGTCACTAAACACAGCCTACAGATTTCTTTGCATCCACGAGAGTCTGGAGAGCAGTATAGCTTTGTTAGCCGTTCATTTCAACTGTACCTGTCTGCTTCAAAGAAGGTGCAAATGTTGGCATTAAATAGCCGCATAGCTTACTAAATACAATGATAAGGGGTATACCCATGTTGTAGGGGTATATTTTATAGAAACTAGATGTTAGGCTAATGCTAGCACCTCTGTCCTGCTCTTTATTGATTTTGAGAAAGTAGAAATTCAAAGCAAAATTTGCTGGCTAAAACAGCAAAATTTCACCAAATGCATTTTAGAACTGACACTTTACTCTTGTATCATTAAAATTAAAAGACATTTTAATAGATGAATAACAGGATTATAGGGCAGTGCAGTGGTTAGCACTGTTGCCTCACAGCACAAAGGTCCAGAGCTCGACTCCACCATCTGGCTGAGGACTTTCTGCGCAGAGTCTGCATGTTCTCCCAGTATTTGTGTATCTCTCTGGCTTGCTCCCGCAGTCCAGAGACATGTAGTTAGTGGAGTTAGGTTAACTTATGATTCTAAATTTTCAATAGATGTGAGTGCAGATGATTGTCTCTCTCTCTGTTAGCTGTGAGATAGACTGGCTATCACACTGCCTCTTGTCTTATGACAGCTGGAATAGGCTTCTACGATCCTGATAAGGATAAGCAGAAGAGAATCCATGGATGGACAATAAAACAGATGTATACTGGTGTCAAGGCAAACATTGCAGATGAGGGCAAAACGAAAAATAAATAAAATGTATGCAAAGGATATCACAGAGTGCATAAAAAAAGGATGACTTCATAGAGTTCAAATGCAATCTGACAACTGGGCAGTGCTTTACAGGAGGTATATGTAGAGGAGTAGCTGATTGAGAGAGATTTTGGAGAAAATTGGAAGGAAGAGAATAAAGGCAGAAGTAAAACTAGGCTACATGACAACTAAGGATTACAAAATAAAACTTCAAAATTAAAATTCTGCATTACCATCCACAACTTTTTTCTTTTTTGTGTGTGTTTGTTATTCAGGAAAGAGCAGCGGACTTTCCAATGAAAAGTGAACTGCTACACAGATGACATTATAGCTACTAAAATTGGATTATTAGGAATATAGAAAGCAGAAGTGAATAGTTAACACCCAATTAAAGCAATGACAGCATAAAAAAACCCTAAAACAGACAGCTAAACTACTGACAGAAAATCACGCTGTGAGAAACCGAAACTGTTTTCATTCGCTTGTTTTCACAGTTGTTCAAATTAAAGATTTGTCACGATATTTAAAAAAAAAAAAAAAAACATGTTAAAAGTACTTATTTCGTAAGGCAAATACTTTTTAATCTTTTGTTTCTTTGCTTAGTCATCAATCTTAGTCATATCTAAAACAACAGGCTGGCGACAGACTGAGCATCTTCTGGGCTAAGTGCTGTTTGCTCTTTTGTGGTTGGTGTTAAGCTGTTCTAACAGCCGGTTGGTCCGTGGGTGTTGGTGTGAGGAGCAGTCCGTGCTGTACTGAGCGTAACCGCAAAACACCTACGTCCTATGATCTGCATAAAGAGACGGTGTATAAGATTCACTCACGTGTGAGCTGATAATTCCTGCTTTTCTCGTGCACTTGGCCCTCAGGGCATAAAAATGTCACGAGAGGTGTGATTACCAAGAGCTGCTTATTTACAAGGATTAATAACATAAAAGTCTGCTGACACGTTTAAATGTAGCCCCTGACACCTACATTTAGTGCTTTCAGCCCTATGGCTGGGAATTATACAGTGGAACTGCCAGTGCTTAAATGGAGTTAAAAATAAGCAGTCATGTCACCACTGGTTAAAAAACAAAACAAACCCCAAATCATTGCTACACGAAGAACGAGCTGGGGTCCATAAATAAATAAAGTGGAAGTTGAAAATTGATTTGCATATCACTCTGCGTACATTTTGGAGATTATCAAATCACATGTGATCACAGTGAATATGTAGAACGCAAAGGGTGTCAAAGCAATGTGAGAACATGGCTGAATATGTCCATGTGGGAGAAAAAGGAGTGAAGATTATGCGTGATAAATATCGAGCTGATCTATCCATCTATATCTATATATATCTATATATATAGATAAAGCGCATGATTTTTCATTTGGTGGCAAGAGAATCTGAGGTCAAGGGATCGGTTAATTATATTATGGTGGCAAGAAAGATCTGTGATTTCCATTGCTATATGATTATCTTATTAGAATCGTGAGCTCATGTGGCAGACTGTGGAGACTGGCTGCTTCATAGGGCACTACAGATAACAGGGTAGAGCCTCACACACTGACAATTTGTAAAGAACAACACTTGTAGTGTTTTGTTTTGAATCCATGGTTTAAATTGCCTCAGCGACTTAACATTTAGGTCATCCTGATGCTGCAGTGTGTGAGCATGAGTCAGTATTACAGAGCGGCTTTGGACTCATCACCAAAACCAGAAGCAGGAAGACTGATCTGGAAAGATAAGTCAACAGAATTACAAATGACAGCAGGACATGATACAGCAAAGATTTAATGCCTTTGGGAAGCATTATCAGGCACATGCTGTATGCATAAGTCATCATTTACAGGTCCATGGAGATAATGAAATTAACACAGCATAAAGCATGCTCTTATCTTGCTTTTAATTCATGCAGAATTTTGCACATGTTACACACATGTGGATTTTTTGCTTTGTTCTCATTTTGCTGTACCATTTTATGTTAAATAAGGGGGAAACCACTAAAACTATAAAACAAAATCAACAATGTATGATCACCATTATTTCTGCATCATAAAAGAGTTTTCTTTGTATAATCCACACTGTGAAATGAAGAATCTCCTCTTTATTCCCCTCATTTCTTCATGTTTTGCTTTCAGAGACTCAGACTTTCATGCATTATTATAAAGTATTCTCTAGCAATAGTTCTCCAGGCTTTCTGAAGGTCTTTTAAAAGTTTTGCCTTGGATGTTTGCTAATTTTTCACTCATATTCAGTCCAGCAATTGGTTTGAAAGGACTGGAAAGTCTTTTTAAAAAAACTATTATTTTTGTGTGTTAAGTGACTTGAAACGAATCCATGAATCATTCAAGCGTACAAGAGGCACCTAACTCAGCCAGTGCTGTACATATAGCAGAAAACAGCTAACACTGCTTTAACACCCATAATAGCCAAATGCTTTGAGAAACTTATCATGTTACACATCAAAGCTGTCCTTCCTGCAGGCCTTGATCCATACCTGTTTGCATACAAGGCAAACAGGCCAGCAGAGGATGTCATAATAACAGCTCTTCACACAACCCTCACACATCTGGACAATAGTAACACTTATGTGAGAATGCTGTTTGTGGACTTCAGCTCTATCTTTAACACAGTTCAACTCAACAAACTGGTTAAAACACATAAGCCACTTAGCACTCAGCAGCTCATTGTGCACCTGGATATTAGACTTCCTGAGTGATAGACCCCAGAAAGTCAGGATGGGAGAGAACACCTCCTCCACCCTCAATCTGAACACAGGCGTTCCACAGGGGTGTGTCCTCAGTCCACTCTTATACTCACGTTTTACCCATGATTGTTCTCCAATTCACACCAGTAACACCATTATAAAATTTGCTGACAACATTACCATCATAGGACTGATCGACAACAACAGTAATCTGAAGTGATGGTGTGACAACAACAACCTACATCTGAACACAGCCAAGACCAAGGAGATGGTAATTGAATTCAGGAGAAAAAGCAATCTGAGCACTCCACCCTCTACATTGATGGAGAGGAAGTAGAAATTAACTTCTACCGATCCACCATCGAGAGCCTTCTAACCTACTGCTGTACACTCTGGTTCAACTGCTGTACTGTGGAGGACAAGAGAAAACAGCAATGGGTGGTGAGGGCGGCAGAGCGGGCAACGGGCACTTCACTAACTGTGTAGGTACCTCTTAAACTTAAGTCTATTTTATCTTCTTCTCTTATCCTAAAAGAATGTGAATATAAAAATCTACATGCTGCCAACGGAGAGATGCCAAACTGTGTTTCACTTTTTTTGTAACAGTGACAATAAAAATCTATTCTATTCTATTCTAAAAAACCCTTAAAAATGTCTTCTTCAGACACTTACTGGCAGCATGGAGTGCAGTGTGCCCTTAAAAAAAGTTGAGGAAACTGGACAAGTGGAAGACAAAAGGAGAAACATCAGAACCTAAAATAACATATTCAGCAGATGAACAGCATCTGAAAGTCATGGTTTTAACAAAAAAATCCACCAAAGACCTGACACTGGACCTGAAACATGCATCTGGCCCTTCAGTTGATCCATCTACTGTTTGCCTCAGCAGAAATGGTCTCACTGGAAGGGTGACTGTCAAGAGTAATTTCTAAGGAAAGGAAAAAAAAAAGACTGAGGTAGGGCAAAAATTATGAACACAGAAAAGCCGTCAGATTTTGACCCACCATGCAAAACCATCTGTAAAACATCTGAATGGCAACAGCTTCCTTTTTCAGCATGACAATGATCCTAAACACTATGCCAATGTAGCAAAAGCATACCTAGAAAAAACACACATAGTGGAACACAATCAGTCTTGTTTTCTTAATAAAATATAAAGAAACGAGGCGTGCCACAACACTTTTGCACCATACTGTATATATTTTCCAGCATTCTGAGCAAATATCACCTGACTCAGGACTCGTTAATACAATAGAAGATTACTTAAATGTCAATATTCATTCAGATTTGCTGTTCATTCGTTTTCTTGACAACATTTTGAGCATCAAACAGGAAACCAAGGTTATAAGTAGGAGAGAGTAGGGATGCGCAATTAGGGTGACACAGTCAAAGAACCCTGGCAAATGATATGTGTGTGCATGTGTGCGTCTCGGTGTGTGGATATCTGCTTTCAGTGCTGTTGCATTAAGGCACAGATGAAAGCTGGTGGTGGAAAGGTCTGCGCCTTCTGGCACAGTGGGAGACACACCAGGCTTTACTCTGATAACAGTCTGACAGTGAGGTGATGGTGGTGGTTTGGGAGGGGGGCTTGTGAACTGCTGCTCCATTCACTGCAAAGAGCCCTGCATTTAAGAGATATGCACATGCATGCAACTGCAACACAGAGCATTTCAAGCATTGCGAGGCATATGAAAAGCAAGGATAAGAAGGGTAAGTAAAACAAGAAAAAGGCAGAGAGAGAAAATGATGACAAAGTGAAGAGAGACGAGCAGTGAGAGGCAGTAAGAGAAAGAGCCCAATGGACAGATTTGCAGCAATGCAGAGGCAGAAAAACAACAAACATGGCTCAGCTCCGCATCCCACATCAAAAAGCCTTCCAAATGTCAGGGCAGCTGGATATCAGGTTTGCCTGGGCTTCTGACTCTGCGCCTGTGTGCCCTCGTGGTTTGATTTGCGGCCCTTTAACCTTGACTGTCAGATGTCTTCTGCAGCCAGAGCATGCACTGCAGTGTTTTACGCTTCACGTACTCACTGCTGCGCCTACTAGACAAGGTAAAACCAGGAATGATAGCAGTTTCTCGGTGGATCATTGATGTATTAGAGATTAGGTGAGTGACAGAAAGACAAGCTGGCAGTTTGAGAAGTGTACAGTGGGAAAGAAACAGCGGCTGTGTTCCCATGGATATAATTTATCGCTTCCTGTAGTGTACATTTAACCCAAACAGAGCAATCGTGTTCTGTTCTCGCCATTGCCCATCCCTCGGAGGGAGAGGGAAAGAGATTGTGTCCAACAAGCTCCACTACAGTGTTGTTTGGAGAGCAAGCTTTCGATTTATATCTCGGGTGTTTGTGTTATTTTTTTATTATTTATTTAAAGCATAACATTTTTCCCCTCTGGACTTAAACTCACTTGTTCAGACACTGTTGACAGTCCAACCTTTATTCCAAGAGATAAAAAACAAAACAATAAACAAGTCCTTTTATGCTCGCAATCAATGCCTTTATTAGACCTTATTTCACTCCAACACAGTCACCTCGCTTTCTTTGTGTCTCTCTATCTCCCTTCATCATCTCTGGCCTGTCAGACAGAGCTGAGTCCCTGTGGATATTCTTTTTCTTCTCCGGCTGTCACAAATGATGGCATAACCTTTAAAAGCCCTTTGGCTCGGTCTCTTGAATCAGTCTGCTGCATGTCTCAACAGCACGCCTTAAATGATTGCCACAATTTCTCAGTGACTGGTCAGCTCACTTTATTATTAACCAAACAAGGCACGTAGAGCTGTAACGTGAGCACCAAATCAATAAAAAGAGTGCGGTGCAACTCTGTTTCAGGTAATGGTACAGTGAGTCATAATGGGACCTTGGTATTAAACCATCAGCAGTAATAAGAGTTTGATTTAGGCAATCAAAGTAAAGCCATACATGCATTTGTATAACAATGTGCATACACTGACAATTACAGCTACAAGGGGCTCAGAGTAGAGCTGCTACTCCTTCACGCTGAAAGCAGCCAAATGAGGTTGTTCGAGCATCTGACTAGGATACCACTTGAATCCCTCCTAGGGGACGTTTTGAAGCAAACCCTTCTCTCTTCTCAGACCTTTCAAGTTTTTCAAGCCACTAACTGTGTGCTAGGATTCAATTTAGCTAATTTGAATCACCAAAACTGATCCTTTCAACCATAGTTGAGGTGCTGCTGCCTTGCAGAGCCTGCTATGGTTTGCTGTGCAGTTAAACTGTGCTAACAGCCCTTCCAACCCATCCAGGAAGACTGTGCAGTGAAATGAGCTCATTTTACTTGTGAAATTAATTGGATTGCAAATAAATAGTCACTGTTAACCAAGCTTGCTAGTGTTAGCTTATAATTTGGCACAAACCCTCTCACCTAATTAGTTTTGGCTCCAAAAAAAGATATCATTTGCCATAAAGTTAAAATGCAAGTGCTTCAAAATGCAAACCCACACTCCAATTGATTGTCATCCATCTTTTATGGATTGCCTACAATATTCATTAAATACAGGGTACTAGTAGATTGAACCTAGTTTTCATATAATCTAACATACAGTAACATTTTCATTGTGCAGACACGCCCTCCCCCCCATGACAAAGATTTGACCCTGACAAACCAACAACCCCCCCTCACAGTGTGCTAACAGTACTATGCAGAATTGTATTTATTTAAGGTAAGAACTCACAAACTGACAGCTTTGAGGCATCACATTCAGTGATTCACCTTCATGCTATGCACCCATTATGTGAAGGCGGCACACACTGTGGAGGTATCTGACATCAGGACCTGTATTCCATGCCCTCAAGCCTCAGGTGCTTTTGAAGTTACATGCCTGTTAGCAGCTAACGCGCACTCGTATATATGAAACACACCAAAATATGATCTATGCAACTTTGATCTCTTCGCTGGCTGCATATATTACTGGTGTGGAATTGTGGTAAAAGCTCCTTGGAGGAAGAGAAAGCTGGAAAATTATGAATTCCCTGGCAAATTCCCAGCAGAGTGTTAAGGCTTTATTATACATGAGGCAGGGCGAAGGGTGGATTGGACTGATCGCTTTCTGCAAAAGATGCATTTTTACAGTGAGTGCAAAATGTTACAATGTTAACATTTAGATTCAGTGTAATTTAAATGACAAATGTTTTTACTAAAATGATTTATCAACAGTTTATAGAGGGAATTCAATTGTATCTTTTTAGAATTTAGACTAGTTACAATGTGCCACCTCACTATAATGTCAACAAGCTACAAGCATTGATATTTTGTCTTTTTCTATTGCATAAGTAGGGCCGCAGGGGGGCTTGCTGACAGATAAACAAACACCTAGCTGCCACACCAGGAAGCAACACTCAGTGTGTGCTGAAATCAGAATCAATACTATAAGAACAGGAAGGAAAACACAACACAGACAGACAGATCGTGTGAGACCAAGACAGAAAAGCAGCACCTTGGATTTGAGCATGCAGATAAAGGCAGAAATAGATTGCACAGTTCCAGGGGAGTCATGCTGACTCTGTGCCATTGCTGTTTTATGGAGTTTCCTTTATCTGATAGCAGCCTGGCATCCAACAAAGTATCCAGGTGAGAAAAGACAGAGCCGCCTGTTTACTCCTAACAGAAACAAGTCTAAAGCCTAAAAGCACCCTGAGTATTAGCCTGTGGGCCACACAGAACGAGTCCGTGAGCTGGTGTCTCTTTGAATCATGTTCCTGACTCAGAAGCAAGAGAAGAGCAATAATAAGTTTAACTGAATGATAATTTTATCAACGGAATTGTACAACAATTGTTAGACAACCAACACAATCTGCAACCAACACATTTAAGGAGGTGCAGCTTTTATGCTAAAGGTGAATGGCCTCTGTTGCATTTTTCACAGTTTTACCACCACTTGGTTAGTAGTGTAAGAGTGTCTGCAGACACTCTTACACTACTAACCTTTAAAAAAAAAAAAAAGTGTATATTTATTAAACAATGTCTCATTTTTAGATACACCAGGCTTTACACTGATAACAGTAAACAAGTAGACACAGTATTGGATGCTGTCTGAATTCTGAAAGTGTGTTTGTAGCTGAGGGCAGCAGCGCTAGTGATGGTGTTACGACACAGGAGGCCCTGTGCCCTGCTTCTGCCCACAGCCTTACTCATCTGCTCTGCTAGAGATCTAAACCACACGTACACATGCACAGGAAAAACACAACATCTCTCTGAAAGAGAGAGGCAGTTCTGTAAGAAATGCTGCAAAGTAAAAGCGATGGATAATGACACGCTTAAATATTTTCATTAGCTTCATTCGGTTACTGTTAAAATAATCTCTTTTAGTTTGCAGCCTTTGTACAAGTCTCGCCCATTGAGACACTACATGATTCTCTGCTATTAAATGTGACTACACACTGTCCATCAAAGGAGTAGTAAGTTACAATTCATTAACTTTAAAAAAATGATAATATATCATTTAAAGCCATACTTCTGCACCTTTTAGTGTTTTCTCCCTTCTTTCTTTGTTTCTGTCTCTCTCAATTACAGAGTGCCCATTGGCCTATCAGCCTCAGTGAGCATAGAGTGGTAATAATTCAGAGTCAATCCGTGCATTGCACCGCCGCACAAACTCATTTAAATTCTGCACACAACCATTACTATATTTCTATATTTCTATCATTATCCAAATCCCCACCCACAGCTTGACTCACTTGACCCCCAAATCCTTCCCCCATGACTGTTTTTTTTGGCTCTGTCTCTCATTTGTGTATTCAGTGCACTAGTCCTTCACCTTCGGATAAATACACTTTAACCCTCTTTATCTGGCACCCAGTCCTCAGAGCGCAGGATGGCAGAAAGCTCTGATTTACTTATCTTTGGAGGGGTGTTTACAATCTATCTGAACTTTAGAATTCAGATAGAGAGCCCAGCTATGTCAGCACACATCTGTGCTATGCCATCAAGATTTTTGGATCGACACACTCACCGAATACTGCATAAACAAACAGAGAGTGACATGTATAATAAATGTGCAGCTTTTTCTATGCTTTGCAGCCCGGCAATGCGCTCTGCTGTTTTCACACCGTCCGTCAGTATATGCCGTACAACAGGGGTCCCCAATCCCAGTCCACGAGGGCCGGTGTCCTGCAGGTTTTAGATGTGTCCTTGATCCAGCACAGCTGATTTAAATGGATAAAAGACCTCCTCAAAATGTCTTGAAGTTCTCCAGAGGCCTGATAATGAACTAATCATGTGATTCAGGTGTGTTGACCCAGGGTGAGATCTAAAACCTGCAGGGACACCGGCCCTCGTGGACTGGGATGGTGGACCCCTGCCGTACAATATCATATTGAAATATTCTACACATATAGCATTAGAATCTATTCGTTTTGGTGGCTAAAATTCACAAGTTATTTTCAGCATGCTCGCTGGGCATGATGTGGATCTTGCAACTTTAAAGGTTTTGCCTGAAAAACAAACAAACAAACAAACAAACAAACAAACACTTTTTAAAAAAGATCCACTGCTGCTCATATTTTATTTCACCCTGGCTGATGAAAGTCGTGGATATTTATGCCTTTTTTAGCCATCACCACCTAAAGAAGTTACGGCTAAGTTGTTAGGAAATAATGTCCATCACATAGAATCACTAGCAGACACTGAGGAGTATCAGTGCTGCCTTGTGCCTAACTATCATTCCTTTTTTAGGTCATTTTTCAGATGACATGCAATCCTGAAGAACCATCTGACTCTTTCACTGTCAGGGCTCTGTGTGCGGGCAGGTGGAAATGTGGATCCAAATGAAGGACTCCGAGACGAAATGTAACTGAAAACCACAGCTTTTATTGCTCGCCTCGCCTCGCATCGCATCGCACCGCACCGCACCGCACCGCACCAAACCAAACCAAACCATGAAACCAAGCAGGAACACACAGGCAGGATCTGAGGGTACAACGCAACACTGGGTTGAGGACAATACAGGGCTAATATACACAGGGTGGTAATCAGGGAATGGGTAACAGAAGGGAGACACAGCTGGGGGAGATCAGGGCTAACGAGACGGGGGAGCTAAGCTGCACACACTAACATAAGACAAAGACTTTCACAATAAGACAGGAAACCACTAAACAAAGATGCAGACACGACACTGAGAGACAGACTAGACACTGAACAGAAACTGCAATACACATGAGAACCCAAAACCTAAGAACTGATCCCTCACCAAGAATAACAGAAACAGATCTATAATGATAATAATAATAAACAAAAGCACCAGAACATCAGAAAACAATCCATAATGCAAAAATAAACCAAAATATAAGAAACTCAAAATGCTGGGTCAACACTGACCCAGAACCGTAACATTCACAGCTCTAGGCTCGACTACTTTACACAGAATTTGGGGGTTTCTGTATTGCTCAAGGACATTCAGGAGATGCAGTCTAGCGAAGCCAGGGATTAAACAACCTTCTGATTATTGAACAACTTGCTCTAAACCTTCAGCTTAGTTCAGCATTAATTCTCCTAATGTTTTGGCAAGAAAAAATCTGCTTCTGCGTGTATAAACAATTGAAGATGACCACCCACACCCAGCTAGAGCATATTTTATTGCTATACAACATACAATATTGAGGTGAAACCTGTGAATCAACAGATTTACAAACTACTTTAATTATTGGATTCAAGGCAGTTTAGTGCTTGTGTAGAAACTGTGGTGACCAACTTGACTGAGGAGGACGCTGAGTGGATGAGCATATACAGGTCAGACTTTGGGAAGTACCCCTCATGAAACCTCTCTGAAACCAAATATAGGTCATTCATCAGGTTGTGCAGCTATTTTAAAGCAGGCCCTTCTCGAAAATTGTAAAACAAATAGAAATGTGTTGAGTCTATTGTGCGCTCTCAGTCAGCTGCACTAGTGTGTGTGGTACTTCACTGATCCACTTCTGCACCTGGAGAAAATGAATGTCCTTCCTCTTTGTCCTTTTTGTCTTCTGCTTTCATTAGAATTTCCTACTAAACAATGTCTGAATAGTTTAATTATTGTAGAAAAAAAAATGAAGAAGAACATGACTATTGTTTTAATCTTTGTGACATGATGAAATATGATGATAGGGTTTTAATTTAATAGACCTACATGATTTTTGAAATACCAATTCTGGTTTTAGTGTCATTGCAGTTACCAGAGAAATCATATGACTTCCTATGTGGGAACAGCCTGCCCAAGAAGTCTGTGCATCAGTTTTAATGAAGGTAATATTCCAAAAGTAATTGATATGTTAGTTAGTTAGGTTCATTTGGATATGCCTTGCAAACCAAGTTCACCAGTTTTTGTCATGGCTGCGGCAGCAGTCGTGTGGTCTAAAGAAGGACCCAAGACTCAGACCAAGGCAGTGATGCGAGTGAGTTTTATTTACAGTGAATGATGAGAAACAGAAGCGGGGATGGCGAGAACGTAACTTAGAAATACACAAAATTGAGAAAACTAGAAACCAAACCTGAAACCACAGTATACGGGGAAAAAGACAGACTGAGGATGTTGGGCAGAGAGACACGGAGATACACAGATGAACCGACGACGAGCAGAGGTAGACACACACTATAAATACACAAGGTAATCAGGAATAGACACATAGGAGGGACGCACAGCTGAACCTAACTAGACACGAGAGACACAGACCTTCAAAGTAAAACAGGAAATTCACAAACACAAACTCAGAGACATGAACAGAGCACTGGGTGAGGACACAGGTAGGTATAGAAAACATTAAATACAAAACCCTAAAAACAAGAATTAACCTGAAACATAAAACGCTGGGTCTAACGACGCAGAACGATGACAGTATTAGCTGATAACTTAGCACTCTATCCTCTAGTCCAAACACTGTCTTGTCTTGTTCTAAAAAAACAAAACAAAACATGACAGCAACAGCTAAAATGCTAAAACCGATGCTACAAAAAGGCATAGTCCACAACTGTATAATATAGTCCAGAACATGACATCTTTTATGTAAGTTTTTGACTGGTATGCTACATTTAAGCTCATGGAAAATAGTAAAAACTAAGAAAAGGGGTAATTTTTATTATTATTATTATTATTATTATTATTATTATAGAGTTCGTCCGCTAGTCGAACCTCGGATACAGGAGGAACAATGCGGTTTTCGTCCTGGTCGCGGAACACTGGACCAGCTCTTTATCCTCTCCAGGATACTTGAGGGTGCATGGGAGTTTGCCCAACCAGTCTACATGTGTTTTGTGGACTTGGAGAAGGCATTCGACCGTGTCCCTCGGGGTGTCCTGTGGGAGGTGTTGCGGGAATATGGGGTGTCTGGCCCATTGCTACGGGCCATTCGATCCCTATACAACCGTTGCAAGAGCTTGGTTCGCATTGCCGGCAATAAGTCGGACTTGTTCCCGGTGGGTGATGGGCTCCGCCAGGGCTGCCCTTTGTCTCCGGTTCTGTTCATAATTTTTATGGACAGGATTTCTAGGCGCAGCCAAGTGGCGGAGGGCTTTCGCTTTGGTGGCCTCAGAATCTCATCTCTGATTTTTGCGGATGATGTGGTTCTGTTGGCTTCATCGGGTGAGGGCCTCCAGCTCGCACTGGAACGGTTCGCAGCCGAGTGTGAAGCAGCGGGAATGAGGATCAGCACCTCCAAATCTGAGGCCATGGTTCTCAGCCGGAAAAGGGTGGAGTGCCCACTTCGGGTCGGGGATGAGTTCCTGCCCCAAGTGGAGGAGTTCAAGTATCTCGGGGTCTTGTTCGCGAGTGATGGGAGAAGGGAGCCGGAGATCGACAGACGGATTGGGGCTGCAGCTGCAGTAATGCAGACGCTGCACCGGTCCGTCGTGGTGAAGAGGGAGCTGAGTGTAAAAGCGAAACTCTCAATTTACCAGTCGATCTACGTCCCTACCCTCACCTATGGCCATGAGTTGTAGGTAGTGACCGAAAGAACGAGATCGCAGATACAAGCGGCAGAAATGAGCTTCCTCCGAAGGGTGGCTGGCCTCTCCCTTAGAGATAGGGTGAGAAGTTCGGCCATCCGGGAGGGGCTCAGAGTAGAGCAGCTGCTGCTCCACATCGAAAGGAGCCAGCTG
Source organism: Maylandia zebra (assembly GCF_041146795.1). Classification (NCBI taxonomy): domain Eukaryota; kingdom Metazoa; phylum Chordata; class Actinopteri; order Cichliformes; family Cichlidae; genus Maylandia; species Maylandia zebra. Next base: position 33,264,882 of record NC_135183.1, on the reverse strand, counting down.
AGGTGGTTCGGGCATCCGACAAGGATGCCCCCTGGGCGCCTCCTGGGTGAGGTGTTCCAGGCATGTCCCACCGGGAGGAGGCCCCGGGGCAGACCCAGGCCAGCCGAGAGATTATATCTCTCGGCTGGCCTGGGAATGCCTTGGTGTTCCCCCGGATAAGCTCGAGGAGGTGGCTGGGGAGAGGGAGGTCTGGGCCTCTTTGCTTAGGCTGCTGACCCTGCGACCCGGCCCCGGATAAAGCGGATGACGATGGATGGATGGATGGATGGATGGATTATTATTATTATTATTATTATTATTATTATTATTATTATTATTATTATTATTATTATTATTATTCCTCGATTACTTTTTACAACTTACTTTCATCAGATAGCTTTTCTTAACTGACTTGAATAATTTTTTGTAATTATTCCATTTGCGCTCATGACATTCCAATCATGACACAGAGCTTGTGTGTTTAAGGTCATTGGAAGTTGAGCATGTTGTGAAAAAATCTTATTCAGATCCAAAGTTGTTGTGTAAAAAACAAACAAACAAACAAACAAACAAAAAAAATGCAGACATCAAATGAAGATGAGCTGGTCCTGATGTTTCTAAACAAGATGAGGAAGAAAGGGAGATTCTGGGTTCATGCAATTCTTAGGAGAAGGCAGCAGCACGGAGAATTTCATGGTTTGCCCCAGACTCCACATATTTCAGTTAGCAGGCTAGTTTGAGCTCTTGTTCTGGACCACATCTGAGGAGACAGAGAAATAATTTAATAGAGACAATTAACCCTGGAGGATCATCTAGCTGTCCATCGGAGTTTATGTGGTATTATTTTGCTATTTGTCTATTCAGGACAGATGCACGTTTTGAGCTACTGGGCAGTTGTTACCAAATGCAGTGATCTGATTGGTGAGCTCTGTTTATTCGAATCAGAAAAATCTGAGAAATCGAGATTGGTTTTAAAAAATAAATGGCTGCAAAATTAAGCCGTCTGTGTGGACAGCCGCATTAAGAATAGGCGAGTCAGAAAAACATTTTTAACAGATTAAATATTTATACACAGGTTGTCTTAGGTCACAGGTGTTGAACTCCAGGCCTCGAGGGCCGGTGTCCTGCAGGTTTTAGATGCGTCCTTGATCCAACACAGCTGATTTAAACGGCTAAATGACCTCCTCAACATGTCTTGCAGTTCTCCAGAGGCCTGGTAATGAACTCTTTTGATTCAGGTGTGATGACCCAGGGTGAGATCTAAAACCTGCAGGGACACCGGCCCTCGAGGCCTGGAGTTCGACACCCCTGTCTTAGGTTGTATTTTTTCAACAACAAAAAAAGTACTACCATACAGAACATAAATATCTCATAGTGCAACACGCTTAATATCTTTTTATTTCTGCTCAATCACTCACTATTTAGATATAAGGAGCTATGCTAATTTCAGTACATCACAGGTGTCCATCTGCAGAGGTAAAAGTGAGTGAAGGAATTGGAGCATGCTGCTGCTGCCCACCATCTCTTCCCATTCTCTCACTTTTCGCTCATCCTGCTAATATTCCCACACTTTTGTCTTTCTCTTCTACCCCATAGTTGTAATCTTTCACACAGCTTCCTGGAAATGTAGCTCAGATTATCCAGAGGCTGTGTTTACCCTAAGTTTCGGGCTCTTGATGCAGGTAGGTGGGGGAGAGAAGAATCTCCCGACCACAGGTTCACCGGAGGTTCTTGTGGCTTCGCTGCGTGTCGTCCTGCAGTGCACAGTTGGTCCTGACCTACAGAATAGAAAACATCAATAATAGTAAAGGATAGTTTACCCATATAGAGGATGTGAAGTTATATCATTTGTGGAAACAGTGAGTGTATAAAGCAAGATCTATTATAGTTTTTGGTTAGCACTGCTTCAGTAAATGGCAAATGCAGGCACAAAGCATACAATTCAGCATTTTTTAACAAACGAAGTTTCTTAGCAGTATTTTCCGAGGTACTATAAGGAGAAGTTGTGGGAATGAATTCTTTCATTCTTTATCCTCAAACACTCATCCCTGTGGTTACATAAAGCGTCATAACCAGCACCACACTTCCCTCTTCTTTGTGGCTACGGGGTTGCCAGGCAACTCCGAGAACATCTGCCTGACTGCATCCTTGCAACCTTTTGTGGCTCACATACACACACAGTCACACAGCACAGGTTTTTGGGGTTTTTTTTCTTATCTGTAAGGGCCTCTGCCTCAGAAGTAGATGAGGATGCTCGAGACTATTATCTGTGTGTATCCAAGTTGATAACGCTGCCAAAAGGAGAAGTCTGAAATGAGAACAGAAACTTTACTACTGGACACCAGATGACAGAGCAAAGTTTCCCAACCAACTTCCTGGACACAGCACAGCCAAAGGAACTTGGCCCCATACTGAGGCTGGGTCTCCGTCTGGTCCCTTTTTGAAGTGTTGTCTCTTTGTGTCCTTAACTCTGCCAACATTTTTGTATGCAGTTACTGATTAAAGTTAACTTCTGGCCTGACATACAATGTTTCTGTTTCAGGTTCCGTAGAAGAAGTATATATAGATTGTGATTTTTAATCCCTAACTTGTGCCAATCTTCAACAACCCTAAATTCTTCAAGGCAAAGCCTATCTGGCTTGCAGATGACCACATCTTCGAAGCTCCATGCTTACAATTAAATACTAAGAGCACCGAGAATCTAGGTTATTTACATTATATTTAAGTACATCAAAGTGGATATACTGTATAAAGTGACCTGTGAAATCTGTTATTAACAAGAACATATAGTGTAGCTGAGGCAGGACTGGTACCGATATATGACTTCCCAAACCTTCATTTTGTGCAGCCATTTAGTCCTTGTTTTGTTGTGTTTGTGATATTCTAGGGAAGTTGCAGAGTGTCATTTAGTAGACAAATTATGTAACATCTACACTCATAACATGTTTGGAGGGTGTTTCTCCTTGTTCTTTACTTTTTAAATTTTCATTTATCTGCTATCGTTTATAAATACTGCAATCACTATATTAGGAAATTGCTAATATCGGCCAATATATTGGTCGAGCTTTCGACAGGACACTCAGATAAGTATTTAAGAGCTACAATATATCTTCATTATGTTATTTTATTGTTTTTTCATGACAAAAATCTTATATTGGTATATCTCAGTGATACAAACATATGAACACACAAACATAAACTGTAGTTATATGTTTATATATGTTACATATATATATGATGAAATGGATGTGCTGGGTCTTTGTGCTGATTTAACAGAAAGGATTTCTTTCTGCCTACTTACAGTTTACCCCTTTTTAAAATTGTTGCACAAAATATAGATCCAAGAGGGCTTTGATATTTTCCAGCTCTAAAGGTGCAGAAAGTGCAATATGGGTCAATATCAGTCTAGATATTGCAGGGCCTTTGCAATCCCACAGGTGCATAGTTGGGAATACCAAAATGAAGACAGTGTAAATACAGAGAGAGAGGAAGTGAAGAGAGACGAGAGATGCGCATGGTTTTTGTGTATGTATGAATGCGAGAGTGAAAAGAATGGATGCACAAGATAGAGAGATACAGGAGGGAAATGTAACAATGCAGCGGACTCACCCACTGTGGCAAGACAGAGAGAGAAATCCCCAAACAGATTTGCCAGCTTTGACAGCCCCTGGGTATAACGTCCTCTTGTTCCACTGTCTGGAAAGCTGCTCTCTGCCCAGACATACAGAATCTAGCTGCCTGTAGTATATGTCTTATGAATAAATAATATATCTATTTAATTAATAGTTGTTTTTTTTTATCCCTTTGGCATTTAATTGCTGGCAATCACAATTCAAGTGAGAATTAACACGAGACATATAGAATAGGTAGCTGGGGAAGATTTTTTATTTAAGCTTGTTATAGCAGCTTCCAGCTCATCACCGAACATTCTCCTGACACAATGCTGAACGGAATCTCTAGAAAAGCCCAATCCTCCCAGCTTTTTCCATAACCGCTCTCACAGCTAAGGAAGAGAGAGAAGAGTGGAAATTCCCAAAACAAGACGGGGGCTTTTCAGAGGAAATGGAATTGAACAAGTTGTCTATGGCTTTTCTGTTTCATTCTAGCAATCCTATAATATAGCATAAATATAGGATTTATTCAAAGAACAGGGTTTACAACAGGTAAAAATATATCTGAATGTCAACGATCGAGGACACAACTGCAAGTGTTGAAATGGTATCTACTGCCACAGAAGGTTGCGTGTAGTGAGGACAAACCAAAGAGCGAGGGGGAGTCACAACCAGCCTAAATGTGTTTTTAATCTACTTAGTCAGATGGCCAGATGACAATGACATTACCTTATCAGCTTTGTGTACGTGTGCATGCTCAAACAAGTGCTTGTGCTGGGGGACCTTAATGGATTTCTTCCACGACTCAGATAAGCCATATGTGAACTGCAAAATGCTTTCACTGCAGATTTCTATTCAGATTAAAAAGCAAATTGAATATATCGTAGTTTCAGCAAGAAGTAACCTAAAGCTCAACACTTAGTTTGCAGTACACTGGGAACTTGAATGGATATCCTGGCTTTTGCATGGGCTAAGGACCTCTAAGCATTGGTAGTGGAACTCTGTGGGCTGCAGAACGAGGCCTTGGTGTGAGGCTGAATCTGGGTGGGTTGGAGGCCTTTCTGCCTTGTTCTGACAGATACAATGTCTGGGACTGAAAAGGAAAGCTAATGTGGAAGTGCTTGCAGAGGACATGCCTATGAAAAAAACATTTTCTTTGCTTTGACTTCAGTAAACATTGAAGTTTCAGTTGTGAGTTTCAAGTCTTACTGAATAAAATAAAATGAAATCATGATCACCTACAAAAAGGAGAATAAAACAGGTTTTGCCTTTTGATTGACAAGTTACCTGTTAGCAATTGTCATCACTTTCTCAGTCAGATCTGCCCCTTGCACGTCATATTTGGTTAGAAAACACAGAGATGGAGGCTTCGCAACAGAACTTGCCCATCATTTACATACACTGATCAGGCATGATATCACGAGCACCTGTCTAACATGGTATGATAATGACCCATCGATGCATGGATGCCACTAGACTCCTGAAGGTGTGCTGTAGTACTGAGATGTTTGTAACATATTCCTAAGTCCTTTAAGTTGTGAAGTGGGGTCTCCATGGATCCCACAGAAGCATGGAGTGGAATTTGGAGGCCAAGTCAACACCTTAAACCATTCCTAAACCATTCTTGCTCTGTGGCACAGCACATTATACTGCTCAAAGATACCGCAGCCATCAGGGAATATCGTTTCCATGAAAAGGTGTACATGTACATACATCGCCTTCTTACTGGAACTAGAAAATTTGACCCTATTACTCCGGCTCTTGTTGATCTACACGGGTTACCAATCAAATATCGCATTGAGTTTAAAATCTTGCTACTCACTTTTAAAATCTTGAATAACATTGCGCCCAGCTACCTCACTGACCTCCTCAATCTGTACACTCCTTGTCGTGCATTAAGATCATCAGGTCAATTACTCCTGGCCCAACCTAAGTTTAAACCGAAGACCAGAGTCGATTTTGCCTTAGCTTCAGCTGCACCCAACCTTTGGAATAGCCTCCCTGCTTCTATTTGAGCCTTGGACTCTATCCAATCCTTTAAATCAAGATTGAAAGCATATCTATTTAACTTGGCTTTCCTGACCAGTTAACACCCTTTTAAATCTTTTAAATTTTAAACTTTTAAATCTTTTATAAAATTTTATTAAATGTATTATTTATTATTGATTTTACTACTGTTTTTGTTTTCTTAGCAGATTTTGTATTTATCTAACTCTTCTGGTCTGTTAGTGCCTCTATCCTGTCTGTGCTAGTGCCCGATTTGTACTCTGTTATTGACTTATGCTGACTCTCCATATTACTGTGAAGCACTTTGGTGTGCCTTTGGGTTTTTAAATGTGCTATATAAATAAAACTGTATTGTATTGTATGTTCTGCAACAATGCTAAGGTTGGTCGTACATGTGAAAGTAACATCCACATGGATGGCAAGATGCAATGTTTCCGAGCACAATATTGTCCAAAGTATCACACTGCCTCCATAGTGCATCCTGGCGCCAGGCCTTCCCCAGGTAAGTGACACGACTCATCAGACCAGGTCATCTCCTTACATTGCCCCATATTCCAGTTCTGTTGCTGACGTCTCCATCGTTGGAGCTTTTTGGCAGTGGACATGGGTCAGCATGGGTGTCTTGACCGGTCTGCAGTTGTATAGCCCCACACACAACAAACTTTGATGCACTGTTTATTCTGACATCTTCCTATCAGAACCAAAATGAACTTTGGCAATTTGAGCGACAGCAGCTCGTCTGTTGAATCGGACCACACGGACCAGGCTTCACTCCCCACATGTATGAATGATCCTTGATTGCCCATGACTCTGAGTATTAATTAGACTGTGGTATGTATCAATATACTTCTGCACAGGGTTTCCCATTAGAACTCTGTGTGACAATAAGATGATCAGTGTTATTTATGTCACCTGTCAGTGACAGTGATGTTACATTGTGGATTTGTTTATCTATAAGGATTTCATTACTAGGCTAATGATTGAGCCATGTTACACATTTCTATTAAAAGACAGGCAGAGCAAAGTTTAGCATACAGGTGTTTCTGGCCGACCTTTGCCCCAACTGCTTCTGTTTTGCTCTCTTTGATCAATTAAAAATCCATGTTAAGGATTCTGCTGTGGGTGCGGCACACCTCAGCTTCAGAACAAAGACCCTGCCCACACCCCCTCTTTCTCTCTGCGAGTCTGTCTCTCTCTATCTCTCCTTCCATATCTCTGGAGACCTCTTAAAAAGGTAATGGATTTAGATTGAAGTCGCCTAATACGAGCCAGTAACACACATGTGCATGGTTGGTGGGGTTAATCGCAATGACAGAAGCGTGGCCTTGCTGTCATAGTAAGCTGTCTGATAAAGTGGAAAATCCTCTTAAAATAAGAAAATGAGGGGAAATAATATGGGCTTGAGCCAATGACTAACATTCTGTAATTAGGAGTTGGATGCTCTACTTAGAGGATTCTCCGGCTCTCTGTCAACAAAGCAGCTGTTTTCACTCCCGAACGGGGGCTGGATATTTGATAACTCATACGAATTTGAATCATGGCAAGTGGCGTCCAGTGCCATTTTTCACACAGGATACACCAAGTTACATTGCTTTATCATTTCAACCACTCAAACATGCAGTAAGTCGGATATGGTAAATTAAATGTAGCACGATCCCTGCACAGAATAATGAAAAAAATGCAAAGGAACACATGCAGAATTAACAAATTTATCTAAAATTCAATTAGCAACTTCAATTCAGGAAAATATATATATTATAGTGTACACAATAAGAAATTCAAAATAAAGTAGTGTTTGACATTTTTCTGGCTTGGTAATAACTCACGTGTTGTCAGAGCTTGAGGAAGTATAACCACCAAGAGCCAATTTAACACAATGCCACTTGTTTCTGGTTATAGCACATTTTTTACAATAAATGACCAGTACAGGAAGCGAAAGCACGCTGCTAAATTTCAAAGGAAATTGCTCGCAGTCTTTGAAACATCACCTCTGCTCAGCTTTTGACGGTGTGCTTTCATCAACTTAGAAAGCTGAGATCATTTCCTAACTTGCTTCTCTCCCCATCAGACTTTAACCCATGCGGCCTCAGCTCGACGCTCCAGGCTATAACTTTCATGAATTATTTAAAAAAACAGTAGGATTGCCATTAAAATTAATATTCAGACATTTTTTTCACTTCTATTATCTACATGAATTAGCTGTCTCCCTCTGCTGCTCCCTGCTATCTGTTATTTTGGTCATGATTTGTATTCCTGTGGCATTAGCTTGGTCAGGGCTTGTGCCCATTGATGCTACATGCCAGGCATGCTGAGTGTGGTTGGACTGGGCTGCTCTGTTATTTTTTTTCTCTCTCTCCCTTCCTGCTACACTTAGCTTCTGGCAGGTGATTTTTATCTCTTTCCTACATCCACTTCTTTGGCTTTCCTAAGCCATTTCCAACTTTCAAAACAACATCTGTTTTTTTCATTTCTCCCAACAGAGGACTAATGTGAGAGGCAAGTTTTTCCCCCCACTATGACTGGATATTTAACTTTATCGTTGCACACTCCAGTCTGTTAAGCATTTAAAGCAATACACAGCTCAGCAGCAAATGCTTTTTCAATGTCTATAAATTATGTATTTGAAAAAACAACAACAACAACAACAACAACTCTGGGAATATCAGTTGCTAAGTTGGAGTGAGTAGCTTTTGAATTTCAAACAGTGTGGCTCCCCCTAGTGCCAAAGTCTGTTATCATTACAGGGAACCTTTACTTTCAATGCATCTGTTTTAACTGAGCGATGCAACTGTAATGATTCAAAACACTCATTTTTTATTTATTTATTTTATTTTTTGCTTAATCAGAAAGAATATGCTAATTATACGTGTGTGTTCTTTAAACACATCAAACAAGTCTGTTTACGACCTCCTTAAATGCTTTTTTGTTTTTAAGGTGGCGAGACCAATGAGGATTCAGCCCAGCAGGATTTCCAGTATAAACTGAAGGGGTTCATAGATAGCACAGTAGATAAGAGGTAAAATGACCAAAATGTTATCTGATCTATATTGCCTCTGTCTTGGATCCAGTTTTACAAGAGATCAACAATGTAGTTACTTAATCCTGTCAGAGCAAGAGTTTTAGGTAACACTTGCACCATTTAGAAATGCTTTCCCCTTTTATGCAGCGTTGCTATGTTGTCTTGCCAGTTTAACAAAGGTACAGGGTTGATGTTTCAAATACACCCCAAAAAGTACTTCACTCTGAAGTGACAAAACATTTCTCCCACTGGAAAAGCTATGTGGGACAATCTGTGAGTGTTTAGTGTTCTCCATCTAAAATGCAGGTTCTCACACACACATAGACATGTCAGATTCAGCCATACAATGTCCAGCTAATTAATAACCCACTTTACGACTGCGAATATGAAGCTTAAATGAATAAAAAGTATAAGAAAGTATACAAAGTATAGTATTATGGCAGTGGATGCTAATCTCTCTTATTACTCTTAGTGGATTTGATCCATATGCTTACAAAGAAGAACTGATCACAGAGCAGTGGTTCTCAAACTGTGGGGTAAGCCCCACTGGAGGCATTGCATATGTAGGGGAAAAACATAAAATGAAGCTAAGTTGAATTAGTAATGATTTTTTTTAAAGAGTGTGAACTTTTTTTGACTTCTGAAGTGGAGCATTAGGACACAGACATCAATGATATTGCCCTGGTCTCGCTTGCTTGCCTCTTTGATTGTGCTCATTTTGATATAAATTTTACATAATGTTTTCCTCCGTGTCTGCATTATGTTCAGACTCAAAATATAAAGTTAGAATAGAAAACATGTTTACGTGGGTCGCATTGCAATGTAAACAGCAAAACCTGTAAAAATGCTAGAGTACAACCCGACTGTTTTCATAGTAAGTAAGAATAGGAAGCAGCAACCAAGTGCTGCTAATCAAATGCATATAAATAATAACTCGACAGCATTCGGTTAGCACGTCAAATGTAAAACTTCACGACAGTCCTATTTGAAATGTGGAATGGCTACCAGGAGATTTACAAAGCTGCATCTGGGCAAACCACAAAACTTCTGGAACAACGTCTTTTGGACAGATCAAAGTGAAGATGTTTGGCCATAATGTGCAGTGCTACATTTGGAGAAAACCAAACACAGCATATCAGCACAAACACTTCATAACAACTGGTGAAGGGGTAATGGTTTGGGCTTGTTTGCTATCCACAGGACCTGGGAATCTTGCAGTCACTGAGTCATCCACAAGCTCCTCTGTATACAAAGGTACTCTAGAGTCAAATGTGAAGCTATGTGTATGACAGATACTAAAGCATGGCTGAAATTGGGTCATGGAGCAGGACAATGATCATAAGCACAGCAGCAAACCTATAACAGAATGCCTGAAAAAGAAAAGACAAAACTCTGACTGTTGCAATAGACTCAACTGGATTGAAATGCTGTGGCAGGACCTTAAGAGAGCTGTGCCTGCAAACCTGAATGCTCAAACCTCAATGAACTGAAGCAAAGAAGGGAAAGCCAAAATTCCTTCACAATGATGTTAGAGACTTGTAAGGTTATGCAGAAAATGATTACTTGAAGTTGTTGCTGCTAAAGGTGTTTCTGCGAGATGTGGACACAGCTGTATTCTATACATGTTTGTGTCATGGTCCTGGGTCATTTGACCCAGCGCTTTGAATTTGAATATATTTTGATGGTTCATGATTTATGTTTAAGATCATTTAGTTATCTTAAGCTCATTCTGGTTTGCCTAGATCACCCTGTTATAGTTCATTGTTTATTAGGTTCCCCTTGTGTCTTTACCCCTTCTATGGCTGTATTCCAATTCAGGGTCTGCAGCCATAAAGGCCGCATTTTAAGGCCGATTACGTCACAGCGACGCGACGAAGGCTGTCCCAATTCGAAGGCTGCTCGAAATGCGGCCCTCAAATGCGTCCTTCATTTCCCTGAATTTGAAGGATGTGACGGTGTAGACTTCTTGGCCCAACATATCCCAGAATGCATAGCGCAGCGGTGGGTGTGGATAATTTTGCCGAAAAAAAACGGCGGATGAGGGGCGGCCGAAGAGTAAATTTTAAGTACTGAATATTATGTCACTTATTTATGTGCAAATGTTTAATAACGAAGAACATTAAAACATTACTGTTGGCCACATGTCTGCAAAGTTATGTGACATTAGTGACGTTTGTACTAACTTGGTTTTAAAGCCTTTACTTTAAAATATACGCCGTTCAATAGCTGAGATTAATCTTACAGAGAATGATCAAAGCTCATGTAGAAACAAACAAACAAATGAACAAAAGATTTTCTCCTTCATTTCTGTCAAACAATGCTGTATGAAACGTTTCCAGCTGTTAGTAGCATGGTTGCTAGGCAACCTGGGCAGCGCCACGGAGGCTAGACCGTCCCATTTCACAAGCCTCGCACTTCCGGCCTTAGCGGTCTTTGAGTACGCGGCCCACAAGGGCGTACTTTAAGGCTGCAGACCCTGAATTGGGATACAGCCTATCACATCAGGCTTGCGTTGCCATGTCTGAATCCCGTTATGTTTCCTGTTTTATTTTGAAGAGGTCTGGTGTCCCATGTTCATTGTGTTCAGTTTCACTTCCCCTGTGGCGTCATTATGTTCATTCGTATGAGTGTTTCCACTTCCCCTGATCACCTCCTGTGTGTATTTAGTCTCTGTGTTTTCATTCATTCCTTGTCCGGTCGTCTGTTTAGCCTGCTTGTTGCTATGTTCATGTCATGTTTCCAGGGATTTCATATATTCATGTCAAGGCTTCACATTCCAGGTTTTCAATGCCAGGTTTCCATGTTCATGTTCCAGGTTTTTTATGTTGGCGTTAGATCACCCAGTTTAGGTTATAGCTTAATTTCACCCTTGCCCTTTTGTTTTGTACTGTTTCACTGGCCTTGAATAAACAGCTTGTTTTTTGTTAAGCTTAAGTTTTGTTCTTTTTTGTGTCAGCACGTGGGTCCTCCTCACTCCACACAGTCTGGTTCCACACACTGTGACAGTTTGTATGTTGTTTTTCTCATGTGTCTTTTTGGAAGATGTTCAGAAAAGCAATTCAAATAATTGTTTATTCATTAAAAGGTGTAAATGCCATAAAAACCCTTGGCACGAAGCTCCTGGGGCACAGTTTTTGTGCTGATGGGGAAGCTCCAAGTAAACCTCCAGGGAGGGGGTCGTCTCCTTTGCAGGTATTCTCAAAAGTTGTTAACCCACTATTGATCATGTGAGTCATTGCATGAACTGAGGTGTGAAAACCTTTTTGGATTGTGATGACTGTTTGGGAGGGGAGTAAAGGAGGCTTCCCATGTCCACTGTGAACGACCATCGTTAAACAGAGGTGCTGATTTACATCGTCGCTTATCAGCCACCTACAGTGCAGTGTTGTGTTCCCTTCTTTGGAGTTTCAAGTCAAGCACACATGATAGTGAGGCATTGTCTCACAGAGGTTTCACCCGTTGGTCCCTGTGATGTTAATGACCAACACCTTTTTTCGATGAGTTCTTTAGAATTCATTTAGAACAACCCATTCACATGCAACTGTTTGTAAAGGCAGACTGCATGGCTAGGAATTTGTTACACACCTATGGGACTGAAAACAGGAGAATTCAAAGATTAAAAGACACCACAAGAGGTGTTCTTTCTTTTTTAAAAGTCTTTCTATACATAATGTACCTACCTTGCATGTACATATTTAAAGTTGTTCCATTTTAAGCACACTAAAAATATGTTAAATAGACTTTAACTTCGACTTTTACACAAATGCTTATCACAACTACAAAATTAGAAAATGACAACATTCAACAGTAAACACGACAACATTCTACACACCCCAAACCTATCCCCATTCATCATCAGGCAGCAACATTATGAACAGTCAGCTTATTAATGAACTGAAAAAGGAAATAAATGAGGATTATGACCAATGTGTAAGAGTGCGTGTTAGGGAAGCAGCTCTGGAAGCCTTCCAATAGTCAAACACCAGGCACATGAAAACTCAAAGTCTGCAGGTTTGTATTCAAACATAACAAACATAAAAATGAAACGCTGCTAACAACAGCACGGTGGGAACAGCAAGAAGGGTGCAGCTGTGAGATTTTCCACTTGTGTAAGAAAGACCTATTTCTGTCGTTTCAAGGTAAAGCTAGAGAATTCAATAATGAAAAGAAGGAAAGCTGCCAACCTAAGCTCACGGTTATGTAATTTGAAAGATATTTATTAAGATATTAGGCATTACAACACAACATGCCTAATAGCCTAACAGCCTAATATTATTAGGCTTTTAGGCATGTTGCAATTGCCTGTGGTTCTCAGTGTATTGGATACACTAAAAACCGCAGGCTATTACATTGTATCCAATACCCTGTATACGGTTTTTGAAATTTGACTAGCTAAAAATACAACACAGTGCAAGTCTTGAGTCACCCTTCATTTCTTTATAATTTGCTGGGGAAATAGAAAAAAAGGTTTAGCGATTTATTGAACTGTGCAAACATACATGTAAATACATGCGTACTGCAGTGTATAACGCCCAAACATGAACTCTAACAAGCTTAAAGGTCAATATTTGGTATTATCACCTTTATTCTAACTTAACACAGTCTGAACTCTCTTAGGTAAGATTTCTTTTAATTTCTTTAAGTAGTTCTCCAGTCTTCTTGAAAGACATTCAAAGCTGCTTTTTAGTTGTTGACTGCCTTTGGTTCTGTTCTGGATTTGGGGAGGCCAATCCATGACTGATAGTGTTACAGGTATGCTTTTACTGCACTGTCAGTGTGTTTGGGACCATGTCCTCCTGAAAACTGAAGTTTTAATTTATTTCTTAAGAACACGACTTTCAAATACTCTTCATCGACTGAATGTGTTTTTTAGATCCTCACACTTCTATTTTTTCCCTCCACTTGTTCAGTTTTCTCAGATTTTTGAAGGTCAGACTGCACACTGTGCCAAGATATGCAAAGTTTTCAGCTAATAGCACTTTGGGTATCACCTTGTTGGTTCAAAGATACTATTTGCTATTTGGTTCAATAAACAAACTAAAAACTGGAAGCACGATATAAAGAAATAACGGGTGGTCAAGACTTTTGCACAGTGCTATAAAAGTACAAGCGGCACCTGTCTGAATAATTTGACAGCTTAAAAAAAAATAGGCATTTTATGTTGAACCAATCCTGCGCAACAAATATTAACAAATCTGCATACATGGAGCTCCAGAAGGAGTCAATAGCAGGAACAACTAATAGCCCTATACTGTGATTTGACTAGGAGTAAAATGCTGATTGCTGGATTTGGAATGTAGTTACTGCATTATTATTGTGTTTGTGCTTTTAGAGGCAAAGATGTAAAATGAATAAAGTTAATATTTGGCATGTGAGTGTGACATGAAACAAAATCCCAAGTTATATTTGTCAAAGAGGCAAGTGAGTGCAAGATTTAGGAATGGTTCATATTTGGCTGATTAAGCATTTTAACTTTTAACTGCAGAAAGTTGACAATGTGCAGTCTTTCTTTAGACATCTATTGCAACTGCCACTAAATGCAGAAGCAGTGTAAAACTAGCTAGAATTAATTGGCTCTAGCAGTGTTACTTCGTGCACTTTTGAAACGAATGCAACAATTTTGAAGCAGTGCTCGGTTTCTAGAAGTATCTCAGATGTCCCTGTCTACTAAAAGGGGAAAAGCCAAGATAGTCTCTTTCACATCCCTGTCAAGTAGACGATAACTGTTCAACTTTCTAGACAGGCACAGTTTCAAATCCACTTTATATAAAAAACATGAATGCATCCGAGTGAAACATTTTGCATCACAATTCTCTAATGACAATATTTGTCTCATCACAGATACATAACATGATCTCATCAACAGCTCTATAATAATGTGATCAACTGCAAGACACGCACACTTGCAGTCTCACAGTGGAACATTATCACTGTCTTGTGTGATAACATGTTTTATGTCAGACAATATGTGTTTTTTCTTGCAGTGGAATTTATTCACTATTATTTAGCTTGTACGATGGGCTATTGTGGGTCCCAATCAACCAGAGCTGAAAGCCATCTCCACCTCCTCCTCCTACCTTGCGACTTTAAAACTTACGTAACCAGTCTAATGTGGTGTTATCACACTTTGTGTAAACGTAAACGCCGTTTGATTTCGTGGTTTGTCTTGGAGAATGTATCAAATTTGTATACACAGACATTGTTTTTCCCCAAAATAACAGAACAGGACTCACAGTTCCCCTCTTTCTGTCACTGCATCACGCGCGAACACATGCGACACTCTTTCCTGTTCCAGGATTGGCCAGCGAAGCCGGGAAAACTCCTCGTGACATGTCCGCCGTATAAATACTGAGAACCGCGCTGTACTCACGTAGCCCTGGTTTATGAGGGAAAATGTATCGTCTCGGCCCACAGTCTATCTCCAAGATCGCTTTCGATTTCTTTTTATCCACTGTGCCAAGGGAATATTTTCATTTTACCAGACAATACAATAAAGGCTGGTTGTGTATTGGCTGATTTTTGGTTAAAATTTTCTAGTTGTCTGCACGAAAATGCCGAGGAACAAGAAAAAGAATAGGGGTAAGTAAACTAGCGGCTGCTATGCTACGGCCTTGTGTATTTGTTGATGGTAATTGTAGTTCTTTCCGTGTTCTTTGTTCATCGAATGGAGCTGAAGGTGTTTACAGTACGGACTACAAAAGGTAGAGGCTGGCCTAGGTCAAAACACAAAACGTAGCTAGCTGTACTCACACAAAGCAACACTGCTAATGAAAAAGTGTACTATCATAGTATTGATACTGTCATATGAAAGCTACTGTAAAGGGCCTTTAAAGCACAACATTATAGTATAACATGAGCTACTCAACAAAAGCCCTGAATAATTGTTGTACTTCACAAGCTAACGAGGGCTAGCTTCATGCCCACTCCCTTTCAACGCGAGACACATGTGGTTGCTTAGTAAAAATAAACGTTTGAAGGAGTAAAACACCCAAGCTTTTTCTTCCTTGAATTCGATTATAACCATCATAAATGTTATAAAGCAATACGTTTGATTTTTGTGAAAGTGTATATAACGCAAACCACACGAAACTAGAATTCTTTGACCTCGATTAATCTTTAGCCTTATGTGGGAAAATGATATTGATACCCGATTAGCAGTTTTGAAGCCTGAGTATCATATTGTGTCACTGAGGAAGGGTCTTTTTTTTTTTTTTTAAACATACTGCATATATTTGTTTTTGAGGCACAAGTCCGACATTTTGGACTCGGAGGGAGGAAGGAGGCGGCACCCGGTTTTCAGAAATCAGCTGTCGTGTGGGGAAAACAGTCCACGTCAACACACAGATCTTAAATAGCTATTTTTAATCAGTTTAAAGACGGATATTTTATTTTCAGCTAATATTTTTTTTAGATCTGATTGTTATGAATAACGGAAGTATTTTTCACATTGTGTTCTAAAAGCGGCGGGTTCCTGCCGTCGTACGCTCACCGAAACCTGTCTACCAGAGGTAAATTCAGGTCAAGGCAGAGAAGCCTGTTGAGTCTGGGTGGGGTTGGAAGTTTGTCCAGTTTTTGCAGTAGCAGAGTTCACCTTAAGTGGGATTAAATTAAACCCTTGTTTGTTTATAAGGTTTCGTAAAGATCTCACCCAAGATTTTAGCAGCCTCTTTTAGCTGTGAATGTTTTGCCCATCCCACCCTCTAGAGCTATTATAGTAACCAGAACATTTTCCAATACATCGTGTTTCGCTCTGTTCCGTTTCAGCCACGTTGTCCCTACTACGTGGATAATAAATTGTCTGATAGTAACTTGTCTGATGTGGACTTTGCTTAGTAAAACAATCTACTTCCTCCTATGCCTCAGTGACATAATACTAGACGTGATACTCCTGTATTTTTCGGCTGTACCCAAACTGTGTTTGCCTCTTGCTGGACAGTTGCTGCGGTTGCCGGGCCATACCGGTTACCCATACAATGTTGTTTCAGGTCATTTTTGATGTGCCTGTGCCCCTCCAACCTGAAGATTTTGTTGACACAGGCAGCACACTTTGACAACGTGGTGCATATTTATTTTTGGATGAGATAATGAAAAGGCCAATAGCAACGGACAGGCAGCTGATTAGATAAGTACAGTGTATGCTGCCTTACCTGCCTGACGCTTGGATTACACAATTGACTCACAATGACCTACGGCTCTGTGTTAATGAATTACATTTGATTGCCCGTGCTTATGTGTCTTTGTTTTGTTTTTCAGGGGGCCAGCATGGGGCTGTGCAGCCTTTTAGTGATGAGGATGCCTCCATTGAGACCCTCAGTCATTGCAGCAGCTTCAGTGACGCCACCAGTGTAGCAGATGAAGGTAGGTTTGTGTGTACCCCTGACTGTACTCTGTTTGAACGTGTGTGTTCTTTAAACACATCAAACAAGTCTGTTTACGACCTCCTTAAATGCTTTTTTGTTTTTAAGGTGGCGAGACCAATGAGGATTCAGCCCAGGAGGATTTCCAGTATAAACTGAAGGGGTTCATAGATAGCACAGTAGATAAGAGGTAAAATGACCAAAATGTTATCTGATCTATATTGCCTCTGTCTTGGATCCAGTTTTACAAGAGATCAACAATGTAGTTACTTAATCCTGTCAGAGCAAGAGTTTTAGGTAACACTTGCACCATTTAGAAATGCTTTCCCCTTTTATGCAGCGTTGCTATGTTGTCTTGCCAGTTTAACAAAGGTACAGGGTTGATGTTTCAAATACACCCCAAAAAGTACTTCACTCTGAAGTGACAAAACATTTCTCCCACTGGAAAAGCTATGTGGGACACTTGGGATTTCCTTACCTGGATGATGAGCATGTATCAAGAAATTTCAAATGTAGTTTTAAAAACGCGGGGTAACTTGAGTTGTATGCAACAGTGAGTCCAGTGCAGGAAGTTTTTATTGGAGTTTGCAGGCTTGTCAATTTAAAAATAGACTTCATCCCAAAAAGGCCCTGTCACCATTGGCTTCCTCAGTGGGGTGATTATTATAGAAGGGATTCCCCAGAAGTGCCAGAAGCTGCTAAATCTGTTATATCTATTCAGCTGATATTCTTTTCACTTGTCAAACAACATTTTTATATAAAAGTAAATGGGTGAAGTCACATTCTTAACTTTTTGTATAGGTTTTTTTTTTACAAATATTTTTGTTATTACCTTAAGATTATATATAAATAAAAAAATTAAATCAACAAGCTAATTGACCTCAACTTGTTTACCTGAAAGGGCAACGTCTTTGAGAAACTGCTGTGTGATGGCTGGTTGAATACATCTGCTGAAACTGGCCACATGCATCCTGAAAAAACCTGCTATAGACTTATAACTTATAGTTATTACCCTCGACGTTGATGTCAGAGTTTTCTGATAATCTTGTAACTCTGATAACACAAGAACAGGGTTTTGTATTATTTGTAATTGATATCATAGTTGTGTCTACTAGGAGGCTGAGGGGTAGTACTGAGGGTTGCCAGTATTTTCTGATAAATGGCTTCATGGTATAATGGTTATCACTTTTATGGTGAGAGATATATATATATATATATATATATATTTTTTTTTTCCTCAGTGCTAAGACGAGACAGGGGGCACTAGATGGGCTTAAGACGGCAATGGCTACACGCATCCTGTATGAGTTCATCTCAGAGAGAAGGATGACCATCACAGACAGTATTGAACGCTGCCTCAAGAAAGGTACTAAAAACGTGTTGCTGTCAATGAGATGGCAGGTGTTCCAATGCTTTAAACTAAGCGCATGTTTGTCTTCGTGCTCATAAATCATTTGGCTTTTTTCTTCTTCCTCGTGTTAGGCAAAGGTGAGGAGCAGCGAGCAGCAGCTTCTTTAGCCTGTTTGCTGTGCATCCAGCTGGGCTCAGGAATTGAGAGCGAGGAGGTGTTCAAGACGCTGAAACCGATCTTCAAAAACATCCTGGCAGATGGATCAGCCAACATACAAGCCAGACAGGCTGTGAGTGTCTTTTATTGTACTGATCCCCTTTAATAAATGCACCCCCCTTAATAAAAAAAGATTACCACATTTTTGGATTTTTCCATGAAATAACAACTGATATGGTTTTGTTTATTTTGTTTCTTAATAGGTAGCAACAAGTCTGGGCCTCTGCACATTAGTTGCTGAGGATGACATATTGGTAAGTTTCTGATCATGTCTTGGCTTGAGTGCAAACCAGTGGCACGTCTGACATTCATTTGTCATATATTACTCATCAGTTCTAACATAATGCTATATCAATGAGTGGCACTCATGCAAACATGTGCTGCTGAAATCTAACATGCCTCAAGTAATTTTTTCAGTAAGTCGGAAACATGTTATTTGTGGTAATAAGTAGAGCTTACTGATGTTTGCTTCTTTAGGATGTGCAAGCGACCATGGAGTGTTTTGAGAACCTGTTCACCCGGTCCTATGCAAAGGCGGATGGCACTTGTCCTTCGATCAGTCCTCAAATGAGCCAGCTCCACACAAATTCTCTGCGGTCCTGGGCACTGCTGCTCACAATCTGCAGTTCCAGCCAGCTCAAAGACATCCTGCAGAAGTAAGCTCCTTTATGCCAACCCTTAAGTTTTTTTTAATCACAAGTTCTGCTGCTTTTAGTTTATTGCTCTCCAACCAAGTTAAGTGGAGTAAGAATTGCTTATGTGTTTTGCAGACACCTTCTTAAACTGCAGAGGTTGCTCGAGAGTGATGACGTGAACATGAGGATTGCAGCTGGGGAGACTATTGCTCTGCTTTTTGAGCTGGCCAGGGACATCGATTCTGTAAGTTTGCAATTGCTGTTTAATTTCCCCAACACCAGATTATCCTAAAGTTAATTTCTTTTGTTAATTCAAATGTTAACATGTGGCACGTCCTGTCTGTGCTTTTTTTTTTTTTTTTCTTTTTTTTTCTTCCCCCAATAGTAGCAGACAATGACTAAAAAAAGTACACAAGAACCAGAACTGAACTTAGCTCAGGCAATACAACATTATGAGGCACATACAAGGCAGTTGAGGTAAACCGCAACCCCACCAGGAGTCAAAACAAATCACAGTAAGATCAATAGTCAGGCAAATTAATTCAGTTTGGGGAAAGCCCCAAACTGAAAGAGTCCAAGATGGAGTTGAGCATACAAGTTATATATTCATTGGGAATACAGTCCATAACAATGCTATGCCAGGATTTCTTAGTTGAGATTGCTGGCCTGCCCCAGAGGAGCCGGATATTCTGTCCAGGGCTCTAGACTAACTTTTTGCCATGGTTGCAGTGGTGCGCCTAAAAATAAAATTTAGGCGCACCAGCACAAAATTTAGGCGTACAAGCACAAAAGTTAGGCGTACCCAAATTTTTTTAACCGCATTACTTAACACCGCAGTTTTACATGTTCACATTTTTTGATTTGTAAATGATTAACTAACAACCTTTCAAAATGATTAACTTGACACCCCCTTTGCTGCCCAAATTAACAGCAGCTCCATCAGCCCCCATAGCAATGATTTTATCCAACCAGTTACTGCACTGGTCCCCAAGAGCAGCAAATGCTTTCTTTGAGGCAGCATAAATTCCTAAACAAATTAAAAAATATACCATTTACTTATCAGATCAAGAGTTTACAATGCAGTCTTTTTCAGTTTGAGTTTCTATATTCATGTATTATTGCTATGTTTAATTTTCAATGATAAGAATATGCTAGATATGGTTAATTCAGTAACACAACGTAATATTATTAATCATATACATAGGCTACGTGACATGACATGGCTTACCTTGGGCATGGGCATGCTGGACCTCAATGTGTCCAATCACTTTTTCGCTGGTCTTCCTTTTTGCAAGATACGAGCGTACACAGACACATTCTTTTGTGGCAATGTCTGCGTCTCCATCGATCAGGAAGGCCATGTATGTACTGTTCGCAATTTCCACTGACTTCTTTTTTTTCAGTGTGTCAGCGATTACGCCTATAAACTGGGCGCACGCAACATCATTGCTGTATGTGGGGTTTATGTCCAAGCCATTTTTCTTGTGAAGAGTTATTTCTGACTTGAACTTAGTAAACGGAACTTCTTCTTTTGCAATATTGTAGGCGATGTTAAACTTAATGATCATCTCGGCCTCCTCCGATGACCTGTTTACTCCTGCCTGCCGCTGAAAGGCAGTGGGGAGCGGGGACATTTTGGCAGAGCATTTATCGCGGCATATAATGTGTCTTCTCAATGCTGTATGCTTTTTCAGGGTTTCAATTCGAAACGTATTAGCACCAGTGACAAATGCAGTGTTGCCGGCCATGATCTTTCCACACTCGCGACAATAAATGCAGTGCATCATATTGTCAGCTTGGCTGTATCTTAGCCAGGGAAACTGGTCAAGCCACTCGAATCGAAATTTATACATTTTCTCACTTTTACTTTCAGTGGACTCCGGCTGGGAGTCGATCTATGTGGCTCATTTTCTGATGCCGTCTCCGGACCAGTGTTTGACAAAAACAGAGAGGTTGATGGCTCCGTGTCAGAGCGCTGGCTCAGAATTTTGGACTGATCAGGCCTTAACTTAACGAAAAAGTTATCAATTGTTCTTTTCATATTTTCTCAATACCAACTTGATACACTTCTGACCTGGGCTACTCACCCTTCTCTATCTGCCCGCACTTTCAAACGTAAACACAAGTAGGTCTGCAGGAATATCTGGACCACGGCCAATCACAGAGGTCCCCGCCTCTGAGTATCTCTGATTGGTTTAGAACACGACATGGGCATAATGTGTGTCTGTTGTTGAACACACGAAGAGTTTAGGGTTGCTGAAACGTTTTTTTCCGAGAAAATACTTGGTTGCACCGGTGCGACCAAGTATTTTTTTCTTTTTTTTTTTTTTTTTTTCTTTTTTTTTTTTTAAATGAGTCGCACCATGGAGAAGTTTGGTCGCACTCTAGAGCCCTGCTGTCTGTGGGTTTTTTTTTTTTTTTTTTTTTTAAAACACATTAGCTGCATATTTTATTTATTTGTTTTTCCCCCACTGCATTTATTTAGGATTTTGAATTTGATGGCTGGGATGAACTTTGTGATAAACTGAATGCGTTGGCCACAGACTGCAACAAGCACAGAGCCAAGACTGACAAGAGGAAGCAGCGCTCGGTGTTTAGGGATGTTCTCAAAGCTGTTGAGGTAAGCGCTACATGTCAGGTGAACCATGTTCCTTTTGCCAGTTGGATGTTAATTTCCTGCTTTTAACCAACATAATTGAACAGAGGTAAAACTTAACAGCAGCTCCTTGGAGGTAGAGACAGTGAATGATGGTGTCTGACCGTGGACTTATTTATATTGCTTTCTCTTCCAGGAGGGGGCCTTCCAATCTGAGACCATTCGCTTTGGCACAGAGCGAATGAACATTGACAGCTGGGTCAGAAAGAGGACATACGATGCCTTCAGAGAATTCGTGGGCTCTGGAATGAACTACCACCTACAGGTATCTTATTAGAAACACTTTATGTACAATAGGAGTTTGTGATAAACTAGTGTCTTTCTTTTGCGCTAGTGACTGGACTTGACGTTTTTGTTAACGTTTTCCAACTAGGCAAATGAATTCATCAGAGACGTGTTTGAACTGGGACCACCTATGCTGGTTGATTCAGCCACCATGAAGGCCATGAAAATCTCTCGCTTTGAAAGGGTAGGTGTGCAAGGAAGGCTCATTTAAACCATTGTGGTGTTCTTGTAAGCTTAAAAGTATCAATGCTTTCAAAGTTTTGTGGCATTTTGTTAATGAACGCTTGAAATTCTTTCTGTTCCAGCATCTTCACAACTCTGCTGCATTCAAGGCTCGGACCAAGGCCAGAAGCAAGTTCAGAGACAAGAGGGTGGACGTGGGAGAGTTTTAATAATTTCTTTTGACTCTAATAAGCTATTTATCAAGCTTTCCTGCTTTTAGATGAATTGTCACAAGCCTAAGTTAATGCAGTTGTCCCAAGATCTCTTTGTGTATCAAATGCTCACTTTCTGTAGGCTTATATCTTTTTAATAACAGCTGTTGCTTTTTATTGGGGGGAAAACATCTTTCTGTCACCTACAGCAAGTGAGTATTTGATAATTAAACAGATTCTAGGTGGACTACAACTTGAATACAGTTTGTTCACAGAAAGGTGGTGTACATTTGTTGGGTATCATGCACATTTCCTTTTTTTTTTTTTTTTTTTTTTTTCCTTGTTAAATGAAATACACAGGTATTAACATTTTTGATGGATCTGTCTCTCGTACCATTAAGTAGTAACATCAAGACATGTGACCGTCCCTAACTCTTGGATTTGTAATAAGTTTATCTAATTAATTCACACTTAGCGTTATTTATGTGTAAGCTAAAATAGTGTATTTAGTGTTGTGTATGTAATGTAAAGGTTGAGGATGGTGCAATAAATGCTGAAAAGCTGCAACAACTGTTCTTATTTTTTTTCCAGCTCCTGTATTCAATATACAATGCTATGAATTAGTTATAATTGGATTCATTGATCTGATACAGTATCTTGGGACAGTGTCAGCAGAGCTTGCAAAAGAAACGGCTGGAAAAGTTCCTTGAGTTAGTAGCTTTGAGAACTGGAACTGTTGGCAGATATATGAAGGTCATTCTGATTGAAAGGGCAATAGAAATTTTACTCAGCACTACTTCCACATATCAAAGTGAAGGATCTTGCAGCCAAGGTAACAGTGGTGTTGCAGGGAAAGCGAGTAAGGCGGTGCGCAGTTTGTCACAGGTGAAACTGTTGGAACACAAGAGATGGATATAATGGAGGTCTAGCAGCCGCAAAGCTCACAACATATTAACTCTCCCCTAAGGTGAACCTCAGCGGGCTGCTTCTTTTGGAGCCATAAAAATAGACTGTCACATGGTCAAGGCAGGCCTATCACCAGTCAGCATCCTCATATTTCAGGTTGAACAATATTACTGACAGAAAGCTGAAACGGAGCTGCTTCTTTTTGTGTCTACTTGGGGAAAACCGGTCCTTCAATTTGGGTGGAGTGGATGATGTAGCTGTAGGCTAAAACTAAGATAAGATAACCTTTAGTCCCATAGGTGGGAAATTTGTTTTGTTACAGTGGAAAGTTACATAGCAAAAAATAAAACACTAGAATCGGATAAGAATGGGATACTGTACATAAATGTACACAATTGAATAAAATGCTATATACAATAGAATAAAAAGAATACAAATACTATATAACTGAGTAAGATACAATGTTGTCAGATCTAGTTTAAGAGGAAGGGAGCCTTTTTATTTTTTATTTTTTTTATTTTTATTTTTTTTTTTCTCTCACTGACTTGGGACTTCATGCTTCTTTTGAAACATGCTATCATATGGGCCCACTCTAAAGACTAATTTGCTTTATTCTTGACTCTAATCAGAACCTTTTTAGTTTTTTTTTTTTTTTTTTTTTTTTTTTTTTTTAATATCTTTAAAAAAAAAAAAAAAAAAAATCTCATTGTAATAAGGCTTGAAACTGTAATTTGACACCATGAACTCACCAGGAAGGTGTTTACAGTAGATAAACCAGAGAAACTGGCCCTGCTGGCCAGAAGAATGCAGTTTAACATGATTTCTAGACTCTTTGTCCATCTGTTTTATACAGTATGTGGATCTAAGTATTTCGTTACTTCGTGACTTATTTTAGAATAGAATGACTTTATTGTCACTATACAGTTTACAATGAGATACAGAGCATCTCCAACTCAGTGCAAACATGAAAGGGGGGCTGCACAGTTCTGCAACACTATATACATATGAACAGTATTAACAGAAAAAAAATGTACAAATATACAATCCGATGTAAGAAGAAAAAAGTAAATGTGTAAATGAAAAGTGTTCAAGTTATTGCACATAGTATTAGTTTTTGTTCATATCTTAAATTCACAGTATTGACTTGCATTTTCTATCACTTTAATCTATAGGCTGCCTGCTTTAGTTTTCTTCTTAAAAACCTGATTCATGCATCTAATTGGTTTATGCATATTCATTCTCTGTTTAAGAAAACTTTCTGACACGTAGCAATTTGCATCATTCTTATCCTGGCCCTTTAAAATCAACAGAGAAGCAGAGGCAGAGAAAATTTGTCTGTGTTAAGGGTGACTGAGCCAGTATTAAATCAAGAAGTCGTGGGCTACTTCATACTAGCATTAAGCTGCCCATCTTTATGTGGCATGACAGGACGATTGAGGCATTGACTCCTCAGTAAACATTTACGTCTCATTCTTGTACTGTTGTGACTTCAGGAAGGAAAGTTTCACTTATTTTCCAACAGCAGCTCAATTAGGGAGAGGTAATTGCTCATGTTACACAAATTTCCTCAAAATGTGCATCCCTGTGGGCTTGTTCTGTTCAAGAGGAAAATGAAAGAAAATTGAAGTTGCAGGTAATTAACTCACGAGCCCTTTGCCTCTACAATATGTTAGTCAAATGCTTTGGGACTAAAAAAAATAAGTCTTTGAGTAGAAGCTGTGATTCCCCTTCAAACCTCCAATTATAATATAATCATTTAAATAACCTCTATTTTCATGGCATGTTTTACTCCTTGATAAAGCTTGATTCATAGCTCCATGCTATAAATTGCTACTGGTAAACATGATTATGCCATTAAAATAAAGATATTTAATTATTGTTTTTAATTTAGAAAACCGTGCTACTGAGGTTTCGGTTTTAAAATGCTGGAGAGTGATGTCTACAGTCACGGTAAAAGAAAAGTGCACCCTCCTTCAATTTTAAGGTTTCAAATAAAGACATCAAAATGATCTAGTTCTTACCATTTATTAAAAAGGTCAATAAGCCTTAAATGAACAACAACATATGTTCATATAACAAAGGGTCATTGTTTCCCATGGAACCAGTAAGGATGCATTTAGTTTTTATTGCACTACTTGTGCAGTTTGGCTTAGTTTTTGTTAAATATTAAAAATAACTAATTAATTTTAACCGTGTATCTACAACAGACTGTACATAAGTGATGGACATAACAAAGTTTATCATTTGAGTTGTGATCTGTTTTTTTTTAACTCATAGTAACCATATTTCGACAAGAGAGTTGATAGAGAAGGCCCCAGCCAGTGAAAAAAATACTTATTTTCAGTTAAGCTGTTGCCCTGGTGACCGCTGAAATCAATGTTAATTTGGATAATGCTAAAAGAAAAAGCCCTGACTTCTAGCTAACTATCTTGTTTAGCAAAATGCATCTGTTGTTCATTGGGATATTAATTAGACTATTTTATTTTTAAAATACATCCCATATCAGCAAAATGAGAAAATCGAAATAAAAAAAGTTGAAAAAAGGGTTAATAAAGAAAAACTGACACTGAACACTGAACAAACAAGGGCTCCATTGAGTACTAACTTGTCAACCATGATATAGCCAGGCCCTAAAGTATAGTGATTTATTGGCTGTTTTACTCTAAATGAGACCTTAACTTGTAAAATTAACATCATGCTGCAGTGTCAGAAGCCAGAATCATTTTTGCAACCAGACTAGCCATCTGCTGGTTACTGGAAAGTGTGTTAAAGTCTCTTCTGTCTTAGCCTCACTTTTAAGATTTGTGTCCATTTTTCTCTGTTACTCCATTCTGTTAGATCCTTCTGGAGCCACAAAACAAAGCATATAACCTTTTAACACATTTAACAACATTCTGTGTTGTTTTTATAATGTGAAATATTCTATTAATAGATGCTTTGCCTTGTGGGCGAAGAAGAAAGATTTTCTGTCGCTCTGTCTCTGGCCACCTGATAAAGTTTCTCTTCATATTCACAGTGACAATCAATCAAATTGAATACATCTTTTACCTTTGACTATAGCATTTTTAAAATCTGATTAACAAACACATATTGTTTAAAACCATATTAGTTTCAGAGTTGATTATTTAAGATCAAAGCTTCTTTGCAGATAAACACAATCATTTAATTAGATCGTTTTCATCATGATACAGGCATTCAGGTGGAAAGGGAGTGTTAATGAACCATTGTTATTATACAGATTTCATCACAGTTGAGTTGCATAGAAAGGAATAAAAACATCAATATGTAATTAGGAGGGATAAATGAGGATCAGACGCGTAAGAGACTTGATAAGGTATCTTCAGTTCAATCAATAATTGGTTTCATTTATGTGTCATATATCACTCACCCCAATTTAAAAGACTGTTCCTCATACTCGATTAAGCACTTCTGTCTGTGTTGTTTTGCTGTGTGCAAGTTGAGAAAAAAATCTGTGGAAAGTGCAGTGAGACTGAGGAGGTGTGGAACAAAACAGAATATGTTACTGTGAGTGGGATTTGACCGTTGCGTGTTTGGAAGAGCAAAACAACGAGCTCAAAGGTACATGTAAGAGGAAGATGTATTTTTTAAATTTTTATTCTTCTTTTGCATCCTGCTGTTGCCGCAGCAGTGTGATACGGAAATGTGTATCCCACTCAAGCCAGCTGACCTTTCAGTGCAATTAGCTTAACTGCCTTGATATAGCAGAAGTTAATGCGCACTAATGTGGCATTGTGCTCGATCAATTGCGACACACTGCCACAGCTTGCCAGTCGTTGCCATGGCTGGTTAAGCGCTTCTTCTTCAGCTTAGTTTTCCATTCATCGTGCCACACGTTGGCAGTACAAAAGGGCTCAAAGCCAAACTGTTGATCTCGTGTAGCAGTCTCGCTCACGCAGGCAGATACGGGCCTGCTTACACATACAAACACCCCTCCCTCCAGATGGATGCTTTTCAATAGTTAACCAGGTTAATGTATTTATTCCGCTTGTGAATCCCTGTCATATAAGCAGCTGTTACTGCGTCACCTCCTATAAATCAACCTGCTTCTTAGCAAATATTTATTGTTGACAATAGTGCACCACCCACATGTACCTACTGTACTTACCTCTCTCCCTCCTCCCCCTCTTTCTTTCCAGCATCTCATTCTCCCTGGCCACGCTCCCTGAAGCGACGTGTGCGCAGTATCTTTCACAATGAAAAATGAATAGAGAGATTAGCAGCACTTTGTTACTGAATGGAAGTTGTGTGTTCTTCATCCCGAGATGCTAAAGGCCTTGTTGGGACTGATAAAGCGGCTGCTGCCTCTGGTAACTACAGTTATCCTGCAATACATATCATCAGGAGGATGATTTATCCCATGCTCTGTCACCTTCTGGGGCGTCGGTGTACCACACGGTGACTGCGGTGCAAATGGAAATTCCTCAAAATGATTTGTGCCCTAAAATTTAGACAGTGAAAACTCATTGGTTGGGTGACCTAACTCTTCAAGAAAACTCATCGAGCATCTCTCGCTCTCCTGCCCGCCAGCGCGGTCTCGAGGGTAAACATCATCCTGCGTTAGATCAGCCGTGGAGGTTTAGATGGCACACTTAAATGCATACTCTGAGGGCAACCACTGCCTTAGCAGGAACCATGGAGACAGACGATGTATGTTTTTATTTAAACTTTCCCAATGCGCTTTATTTCAGCTGGAGTTTGTTAGTGCTGCATATTATTTATGACAGCACATGCATTGCAAAATCATCACGAGAAGCAATCACTGTATCAGTCACTCGTTTACATGTCTGCGCAAACATAAAGTGAATGATAGTGTATGTGCAAACTTCCAGGAAAAAAGATGTTTTTCAAAGTGCACCATATTGATCATCAATCCTTGGGCACACAGTGAGTGTATGTATATACCGTTTCTTATTTTCACTGCTTATGTCACCATCTCTGTTAAATGCAAACTGACTTGGGTTGCTCCAAGAGTCACACTCGTGGCCTATAGGGCCTGGCTTCTTTCATTTAGATCATCCTACATCTTGTGCATTCAGGCTGAGAAAAGGCAACAGAGGAAAGCACGCAAAGATTTTACTTTTTGCCTGTTTCCTGCAAGAGAATATTAAATCTTCTCCTGATAAGGAGTATATGTATATTACTGTGCAAAAGTCTTCAGACACCCTTCATTTCTTTATATTCTGCTAGGGAAATGGGTGCCACGAACTACTAAAACATGCAAAGATACATAGAAATACAGTATATAAGGCAAAAAGTGAGTCTGTACACTCCTAACAAGCCTTAAAGTCAACATTTGGTGCGACCACCTTTATTCTTCAACACAGCCTGAATTTGACACGTTGAATTTGTTTTATTGTCATTTTTTTTAGGTAGTGTTCAGGAATAATTCTCATGGCTTCCTGAAGGATACTCAATGATCTCTTTAGATATTGTTTTTCATTCTCTGTCCCACGCTAATTGACATCCGGGTTCTTGGGAAGCCTATCTGTGACCGTGAGTGAGTTTTTAAATCCAGTTATGATTTTACTGCAGTGGCAGTGTGTTTGGAATCATTGTCATTGAATCACTGAATATTTCAGAAATAGACTGTTGGTGTCAAAGGCTATTCCTGTTTTATTTCGTTCTCATTTGGATTAGTGTGGTCTTTATAAAGAAATTGTTTTAACAAATCAGCTTTGGATTTTAAAGCACTTTGTATTTTTTTTTACTGTGAAAAGTGCTTTATAAATAAATTTTACTTACTTGTGTGATGGATCAAAATTTGACGGTACTTCTTTGCATTTATAATTGCATCACTTTTGACAAGATCCCCAACACAACTGGCTGAAAAGCATCCCCAAACCATTACAGAGCCTCCACCATGTTTTAAAGATGGCTGTAGAAACTCTTTCTTGACCTCCTCATTTGAACCAAACATTTCAAATATGGATTCATCACTACATCAGTCTGGTTGCTAGTGATTTTCAGTCCACCTCTTGTGTAATTTTGTATTCCTCAGTTTTTTCTCCCTGTATACCTTCTTTAAGAAGGTATCCACCACTTGTCCAGTTTATTCAGATTTTTTAAGCCCACACTGCATACCATGCAAACATAGGCCAAATTCTTGCGTGAAAGTTCTGTAAGTCGCCAATGTCCAAAGATAAACCTTGAAAGTCCACCAGGAAGCCTGGAAAAGTGTTGCTGAAGACCACTTTTAAAATATTACAAGAAAGTGAGTCTGTCTGCTTGGAGGCAAAATATGAAGATTTTAAAATTGTCTTATGTTATGTTTAATTTAGAATCTCCTTGAAAGCAGAGCCTGAGCAACAATAGCTAACTAGAAATCTTACCATGCTGTTAATAATATTATTAATAACAATTTAATTATATAACTTTTGCCAAAGAAAAACACTTAAGGGTTAATTTTACCTTCACTGCTGCTGCACTGAAATTGTTTTCAGCTGAAGCCAGTGGAGTTTATTTACATTGCACCTCTTTGAAACATGAAAGAGAACAGACGAGCTATGAATAGGCTCAACGGCAACACTGATGCAATTATGCTATGTGTTAATTTTGCTTACATTGCACTCGGTTGGCCCTCGACATCATTAAAAAAAAAAGTCCCCGCTGTCGGAGTAAAGATGCCAAGGCGTGCAATTTTAAACTTGGCCAGGTGGTGGCAGTTGTTCACCATCAACCTGTCCGCCATAGCAACACTTGAGTAGACAGTAATCACCTCTGCAACTTGCAACTGAGCATAACTGATGATACCGAGTATGAATTGTGAGGAATAAACGTGAAGGATTTCAACCCAGGAAGATAATCAAATTAGTTCTTTTACATTTTTCTATTTACACCCACCTGTTCTTAATATTGCATTCCTCCTGATTTACCGCCCCCCCCCCCCCCCCCCCCCCCCCCCCCAAAAAAAACCCCCACCTCCACACAATCCCACCTCCACCCCCTACCCCCTTCTTTTGTAAGCTGAGTCATTCAGACCGCATTTTTTTTGTTGTTGTTTTGTTTCCTCTCTGGAATCATCTGAATGGTTTTCCGGATTCACCGGTCACACTAAGAGTAAAATATCCAGTGACTGGATTTCTAACGTCTCATTCATCATTCAGCAAAACAGTGCAAGCTCTATATCATACTGTGCCGCGCTGACACCATATGGAATGTGGTTGTAGACTTGAAAAAGAGTCAAGCGGTACACATTTGTCGTGCTGGGCGCAGATGCATTGTAGCCCCCACACTGTGTGACTCATAGCTACTGTACACACACACGCGCATGCATGAGTGCACGTGCGCTGACAAACGCTTTTACACTTTCCTCCTCCCTCATGGACACTCCTCTCCCTCCTCTCTCTCTCTCTCTCTCTCTCTCTCTCTCTCTCTCTCTCTCTCTCTCTCTCTCTCACTAACTCCCTCTGCCTTTCTCTTGGTGAGGCCAATGGCGAGCGCAGACCCCCGTCAGGGCTGACAACTGTTCGCTGGATGATGCCACAGAGAGGAGGCAAGAGGCCATATTTAAGAGGACGACACCTTCCTGCTCTTTTCAACTCAACATGTACTTCTATTTTGGACCTCATCGCTCCCCTAAAAACACTCCGTCCCAAAGCTCACGCTGAACCCTGGATTACAGACTCTGTTCGTGCTCTCAGGCGCACCTGTAGGTGTGCTGAGAGAAAATGGAAAAAGGACAAGCTGCACATTTCTTTTAATATCCTCAGAGACTCTCTTTCAACCTATCAGAAAGCCGTTAAAGAGGCCAAGTCCTCCTACATATCAAACCTGGTTAGCAGTAGTGTCCATAAACCTCAGACTCTGTTTCGTGTTTTAAATTCCATTGTAAATCCTTACACATCCACCAGCCTCACACCTTCTGCCACCCTCTGTAATGACTTTCTAAAGTTCTTTGTAAACAAGATTTCCTCCCTGCAGTCTGTCATTCCATCTTCACCTTCCAATCCCTGTGTTTTGTCTTTGTGCCATTCTGCCTTTAATCAGTTCGAATCAATCTCTCTCTCTCAGCTGCATGAAATAGTCTGCAAGGTTAAGACTACCAACTGTTCCACCGATGCTATCCCCTCTCGGCTTCTGAAGCAGGTTCTGGACTCAGTCGGACCTTTCCTTCTGGTCCTGATCAATGCCTGCCTCAGTTCTGGTTGTTTTCCAACACCCTTCAAGCACGCTGTTGTTCAACCTCTCCTTAAAAAGCCTAATCTAGATCCATCCCTACTCTCTAACTATAGGCCCATTTCCAACCTCCCTTTTCTGTCTAAAGTACTGGAACGAGCCGCCCTCACGCAGCTCCAGCTATTTCTTGACAATAACAATCTCTATGAGAAGTTCCAGTCTGGTTTTAGAGCTCGGCATAGCACAGAAACCGCCCTTCTGAGAGTTTTTAATGATTTGCTTTTAACTGTTGACTCTGGTTGTGCTGCTGTCTTAGTAACCCTGGACCTGACAGCAGCCTTCGACACTGTTGATCACAACATACTGCTATCCCGCCTTCAACATTGTGTCGGTTTAAAGGGCACTGTCTTAAAGTTTTTCCAGTCCTATTTGAATAATAGGAGTTTTTCTGTTCACCTTGGTGAACTGTCATCTCCCAGAGCTCCTTTAACCTGTGGCGTACCTCAGGGGTCCATACTAGGCCCCCTGTTGTTTATTCTGTACTTGCTCCCTCTGGGCGATGTGCTCCGTAAACATAATGTGTCCTTCCACATCTTTGCCGATGATATTCAGATCTACCTCCCTCTGAGGTTGAACTGCAATGTTTCTTTGCAGCCGCTACTCTCCTGCTTGTCTGACATTAAGACTTGGATGACTCTTAACTTCTTACACCTTAATGAAAGCAAAACTGAAGTCATTGTGTTTGGGCTTCCTAAAGATCCCAACTTCTCTCTTGACTTTTTGGGACCCCTAACCTCCGATTGCACTTCTTCCATTAAGAGTCTTGGTGTTATTTTTGACAATGCTTTTAAACTTGATAAACAAATCAGCTCTGTAGTTAAGGGATCTTTTTATCATTTGCGGATTTTAGCCAAAGTCAAGTCTTACCTTTGCAGGAACGATCTAGAAAGAGTGGTCCATGCTTTTATTACTTCACGGCTAGACTACTGCAATTCCCTCTATGCTGGCCTAGATCGTTCCTGTCTACATTGCCTTCAACTGGTGCAGAACGCTGCCGCTCGCCTGTTGACCAGTTCAAAAAAAAGAGACCACATCACTCCGGTTCTCTGCTCTCTCCACTGGCTCCCAGTTGCCTTTAGGATTGATTTTAAAATCTTATTGCTGGCTTTTAAGGTTTTAAATGGCACTGCACCTTCTTACCTGTCAGAACTCCTTAGAACTTATCGCCCCAGGAGATCTTTGAGGTCAGCCGACCTGATGCTTTTAGATGTTCCCAGGTATAAATTAAAGACAAAGGGAGAGAGGGCGTTTGCTGTGGCTGCACCCAGACTGTGGAACAGTTTACCTCCTCACATCAGACTCTCCAAAAGCCTAGAAACTTTTAAAACCGCTCTTAAAACTCACCTCTTTTCATTGGCTTTTAGAAAGGTTTAATTTATTTGTTTTATATATTTTTATTTTATTTTTATCAGCGAGGTGTTATTACGAAATTGTGTTCTATTGTATTTTTATCTGTATTTACTGTACAGCACTTTGGTCAGCCTTGGTTGTTTTTAAATGTGCTCTATAAATAAACTTGACTTGACTTGACTTGACTTCCTCTGTGTGCTGCAGCATCAGTCCCACGAACACAGGCACAGAAATGCAGAAGCCACTATATGAAAACAAATGGGAGGAAAACAACATGTTAGTGGATTTGTGCACAGATTTTTGATTAGGTGGTAAGCTACCAGCTTCATCTACTCATTCACACAATTCCTTTTTTCTGATGCATCTGGGGGAACTCATAGCTCAGTATCTTCTTGAGGGTACTTAGACAAACAGACATTAGGCTAGGTGAGTCCAGTTTGCTTAACTGTCTATGAAACACAAACATGTGCACTGAAGGATACAGATCTCATTTTTTCTTCAGCTATAAAGTATCCTAAATCCATAACACTACTCTTTGCTATTGGACTATTAGGCTAAGAAACAGTGAGCTGTAGCAATAATACTGTAGCTATGGCACTGTCCATGGTGCTGAAGTAGCACTGCTGCTGCCTAAAGTCCATCATTCATTCCCATATCTTTCATATCCTTCAATCAAAAGGATATTCTATCTATCTATCTATCTATCTATCTATCTATCTATCTATCTATCTATCTATCTATCTATCTATCTATCTATCTATCTATCTATCTATCTATCTATCTATCTATCTATCTATCTATCTATCTATCTATCTATCTATCTATCTATCTATCTATCTATCTCCCCAAAAAACAACAGGAAAACAGGTTAATACAGAAATGAACCTGAAGCAGGCAGCATGTTGAAACAAACAAACAAACAAACTTTTTTTTGGCATTAATCAAGCAAAATAGCATGGCAATCAGTGAGCTTAAGGAATTCTGATTTTTGTTATTTTGGACAAAGCAAGGTTAGAGAATGTGACATTACTACAAATCCATCCATCCATCAGCCTAACTTAGCAGACCCAAATCCTATAAGATCAGTTTAGTTGGTGTAACTTCTATTTCTTGTAATTCTGTGATCCAAAGGTACATGTATGTTTATATTTCATATGCACGTTCCAGCATGTGAGCATGATTTACAACTCATGATTAAAGTGCATTTAATTTCAATAAAGAGTCAACCAACTGACTCATGAAGTACTGAAAAGGATTTGAAACATGCATGATGCCTTAACTGCTGTGAGAACTGCAGCAGCTGCTGGCTCATCTTTGAAGCTGATTTGAGTATCCATCCTGATTTTGTGGTATTGCTTGCAGCATCTGTATCACAGCTTCTCTATCTGCTTTGTTCATGGCCACCATGTCTACAGTATATCTTCCAACTTACTCACACAGCAAAGCAGCTTTTTACTGCTGTCATCTCACAGACAGAGGATTGTCTGTCCTGGCTAGATAAAAACAAACAAACAAACAAACAAACAAACAAATAAACAAAAAAAAAACTACCTCACATTGATCTTTCTCCACTCAGAAAAAGCCAAAGTTCTCTTTAGCCCTTTGCTGGATTTTATATTGGTTTCACTGTTGCCAGAGGGGGATCTCTATCTGCACATCAGCTGTTCTACAATCAATTTCTGCCTGATCCAACTTGGACAAATTTTCTGCTGGATTGTATTTATGCAGACACACCTGCGTCTGTACTGTGCTGCGCGAGCAGCGTGTTTATAGAAGACTGTAATAATGCATTCATGAGGTCATCAATTAATCTGTCACTCATGGAATGAAAACAGCCAGCCGTAATGATCAGTGTACACAGCAGATCGGAACAGACACACCAGCTCCCACACGAGATCTGAATATAGAAGAGGCGAGGCAGGCTTTGTAGGTGACGTTATGAGCCACACACTCAGACTTTTCACTCACACAGATGTTAAGACAATCTTACACACACACACACACACACACACACACACACACACATACACGCACGCACGCACGCACGCGCACGCTCTCATACTTCACACTACTGTTTTGTTTTTCCTGGGAGGTTGTTGCCAAGGCTCAGAATGAGCGTGTTGATTGGCCGCTCCTGCTCCTCACCGTAGGAATTCACCAGTTGGATTGGCTGGTTCCATAAAGGAAGCTTTTCTTGATGTTAAGTTGTCTCTTTCTTCACCATCTGCTGGATCTTTCATTACGCTCATTATCTCCATACACTGCCCCTCAGTTTGATTTGCTCAGCTTCACACTAGTGTGTCTCTCCCCCCCCCCCCAATCTGAATAGTTTTATTTGTAGCAGGTATTCCAAGGCGAATAAAGGAAGCTGGCTAGCAGTTGTTTTTCTTTATCCACATTATCATATGAATCATGAGCCTAGTAAGAAATGATCAGAGCAATTTCTTGATTCCCTCTAGTCTTTGACTGGCTGAGATGAAGAGCACACACAGTGCGCTGTGGTAATATACTGTATACACAGCACAAGGACATAATCACGAACCAGATAGAAAAAAAAAATCCTCTGTAGACGTGCAGCTCACACAGACACTTTACCCGTCTGTGGTTTATATCTGTTGATAGGCACCAATGACAAAATATGTCCTCGGCCTCAGGGTTAGCGTGATTGGGTGTGTGTGTGTTTGCCTGTCCATGATGTGTGTCTGTTGCATGACTGCAAGCATGTGTGTGTGTGACTGTGTGTTTGCATGCCTCGTGCCTCTGGCTGTGTGTGGCTGTGTGAGCGCGCTGCGTTGGATGCACTGAATTAAACAAGGTCGCTCAGTGCAAGGCTGACTGCTCCCTCGAACACACATGCAGCTAGGAACCATCCCTATGTACAGAGACGGTATAGCTCTTTAAATCCCTGCCACTCCAACATGACCAAAGGGATGAAATGACATATATCCTCAAAATGGCCAGTGTCTCTGTACACAGATGATCATTTAACATTTTTTCCAACTTTTCTTTCGTCTGTCGCTCTTACTTACCCAGAGCTAGATGAGTGAATTCACCTCTCATGTCTGTGTGGTAAATATGAGGACAACAAAGACATGATCAGCTTAGTTTAGGATAAATATTAAAAAGATAACAGTTACACTTACCAACACCTCTGCAGTAAAGATATTAAACTTTTTTGGCAGCACTGTCACACTAGAGAGAGAGTTACTGAATATATCTTGCCATTTATAGATAGAGAGCTATCTTTTTTTAGAATATCTTAGTTTCGAATATAAAAAAAATAGTTGAAGCCATTTTTGTGGGTTTTTGATTTAAAGGCCTGAATGCATCCAGTCTTAAGCCCCTGGATGCTGCTTATCATTTTGCCCTTATAGGCTTATTACTGGTGACATTTATAGTACTCATGATTGGATCCTAAATGAAAGATTTGGGTGATTTTCTGTGTCTAAAATATGTGACAGGCATAATATCATTGTTTATCTGAGGCTCTCAGTGGGAAGCTGCCATTCTTACATCACTTCTATACTAGACTAGCACTCCAGGCCAGTTCAAGTGTCAGTCCAATGTCAAATGACTGGCTATCACAGCAAGTCTGTACTGAGACTGAAAAAAAAGAAAAGCTTTTAGTTTGTATGCTCCAGTCATCAGAAACCCTTTTAAATAAACCCTTCAAAAATAAATGCTCTGGTAACTTTGCTGAATTTCAATTTTGTATCTGGAGCATGTATTAATAACTGGCTGTATTTTATCTGTACCAGGCCCATTTCTTTAGTTGAATGCTATGTCAAAGATAACACAGTTAGTCAGGTATAAAATAGTAATTTCACACTAACAAGGTGATTCTCAAAGAGCTGTTAGTGGAAAACTTGGCACATCTTAGGATGGCATGTAGTTTGTCCTTAATAAAATTGAGGAAATTGGACAACTGGACATACATACAGCGAAACTCAACCTGGGAATGTCAACAAGAACACAGGAGTGGATTAATGAATGTGTGAATGGCAGTAAGATATATATTTTATGAAGAACTATGAAAGCTAAAATTTAGACCAAATTATACTTAAAAAGTATGATGAAACATGTCTAAATAAGAAATACATAAATAAAAATAAAGTTTACTTTATTTTTTAAAATTGGAACAATTTGCATCAATAACTGACCATGGTGATTACTGCTCCATGTACACAGCTATACAGGATTCAGGAATTGAACCATCAGCATTCTATACTAACCATGCCTCCAAGTAACAATTATAACTCCCACCTTGAGCTGAAGTTGAACGCTGACCCACAGAGTTCAAAAGTAAATGGTCAACAAGGTGAGCTAATCAGCAAGTAAAGTTATAATACTTATATCACAGCTAAAAACAATCTGATTGGTTCTCTGCCACTGAAAGCGTGGAAGGTCTAAAGAACTATCTACAGGAGATCAACAGTGTCTGAAAATTAAATCCTTAAGAAATGGGAAAGAAATCCAGCAAAGACCTGATAGAGGACCTGGCATCAGATTTGCATTCACCTGGAAAACAAGCGATTAGCAACAGGTTCTCCTTTAGCATGATAATGATTCCAAATGCACCGTCAATACAGTAAAAGCATAAATAGATAGAAATACACACTATCAGTCATGGATTGGCCTCCCCAGAGCTCGGACCTCAACATTGCTGAAGCAGCGTGGGCTCATCTTGACAGAGAACAGAACAAAAGGCAGCCAAAATCCAAAGAAGAGCTTTGAATGTTCTTCAGGAAGCCTGGAGAACTATTCCTGAAGACTACTTAAAGAAATTACAAGTAAACCTGTTTAAGAGAACTCAGGCTGTGTTGACGAATAATGGTGGTCATACCAAATACCGACTTTCAGCTATCTTAGAATTATATGAACTGTTTTGGTTTTTTGGGCTTTTTTTTTTTTAGCCTTGTAAGCTCTACATCCATGTATGTTTGCACTTGTTTCAATAAATAACTGCACCTTTTTCCCAACTTCTGCACATGTTCAACATCAATGTAAATGAAACACAGGCCTCTATGAATGTTTTAGTTTAAATAAATAAAATACATTTTGCGACCCCTCTAGAGGCCCCAGCAGGTGAAAAGCTGCTGGGTCATATGTGCGTTATTTTACATTTCCTGAGAATGAGCGTTCAGGAAATGTAATTAAACTTTGAAGCAGGATGTCTTTTCACCAAAACTACACAGACTGGCATACCGCCTGTGCAGAGTGCAGCTGTGAGATGCACGTGGCCGCCAACAACCATCCTTCTCCGCCCCTCTCAAACAGGCAACCTTATCTTTATCACTCTTTCCCGTAAAAGACGAACTGTAGAGCACAACGTGAGAAGAAGCCAATTATTATCGGTTAGCGGTACGCCATATATCTGCCACTCCTTTTACTTGGCATTCAGGATTCAAATGCATTCTATCATCATTTTTTACAAGGGCCGGTGAATCCGCTGATGTTATTTATAGGCAGCTGTTTTCCTTTCCATCAGTGCTGTCACCCTTCGCGTATTTGCTGCTCCTCCTTCTTCACCTCTCCGGTGACAGGAAGCTGGGTTTAATAATAGGAATCATTCCACTTATTTATTTATTTATTTATTAACTTTAAGTGCTTGTATTGTGGAGCATGTGTCTGTACCAGAATATGCAATGAAATGCTTTATGTTGCACCTATACATCTTAAAATGCTGCACAGGAAATAAAACTTAAAATGCTTGGTTTATGAATATAATGTCCTCATAAATCCTACACATATGGAAATAAATAGCCTAACATAAAAAAAAAACCCCAGAAGCAACCTGTCATCTGTTAGATATAGCACAGGATCAGTGAACGTACATCTGACAGCTAAGATATTCAGTTAAACATGTTAATAAAGGACTGCGTTTCTTCTCATTTTTCATGCCTCCTTTCCTCCGTGTAAGTGGAAATCTAAGCAGCATGTCACCTGAATTTTTTGCCTTGTTAGGAAAAGATACTTCTAATGTGAATTTGGCTCATGCTGCATCCTCGCTATGTGCATTAATATCAAAGGATCTGATAACGTACATTATCTACTCATTATGTTTTTTTTCTACGGGGGGTAGAGTCCCCCGTTAACACACTAACACACACTTTCCCAGTAATATCACCGGAGAATGCTTTTTTCTTTTTTTTTTGATGTATTTTTATCTGTTAATAGGTTTAAAGAGGCAGTAGCTTGCTGGGCACATATATGTGTATATATGTGGCATATATATTTGTACCGATCAGGGTTTAGCAACGTTTTATAAGATCTGCACTCACACATTCCTTCATAATGAGATTGTCTAGTTTTAGCTGAGATTGCCCTTTCGCACCTGGAGAAGAGAGACACGTATGTGAGAATGCTGTTTGTAGATTACAGCTCAACATTCAATACCATCGTTCCCTCGAAGCTGGACAGGAAACTGCAGGATCTAGGACTGAGCAGCTCCCTCTGCAGCTGGATCCTTAACTTCCTGTCTGACAGACGCCAGGTGGTCAGACTGGGCAGCATCACCTCATCCCCCATCACACTGAACACTGGTGCTCCACAGGGGTGTGTACTGAGCCCTCTTCTGTACTCACTCTACACCTACGACTGCATGGCCACTAGCAACTCCAACATCATTGTGAAGTTTGTGGACGACACTACAATGGTGGGTCTTATCACCAAAGGTGATGAGACGGCCTACAGGGAGGAGGTCAGCGCCCTGACCCTGTGGTGTCAAGACAACCATCTTACCCTCAACGTCGTAAAGAGTTGATAGTGGACTTCCGGAGGTGCAGAGAAGTACACACCCCCATCACCATCAACGGTGCTGCTGTGGAGAGAGTGAGCAGCTTCCGGTTCCTTGGTGTACATCTGGCTGAGGATCTTACGTGGTCAGTACACATAAACAAAACAGTAGCGCCTCTTCTTTCTCAGGAGACTGAAAAGATTTGGCATGAGCCCCCGCATCCTCAGGACCTTCTATCACTGTGCCATTGAGAGCATCCTCACTGGCTGCATCACCACCTGGTATGACAACAGCACTGCTTACAACCACAAAGCTCTCCAGAGAGTAGTGCGGTGTTCTGAACGGATAATTGGTGGTGAGCTTCCCTCCCTCCAGGACATCTACAGGAAGCAGTGCCTGAGGAAAGCGGGGAGGATCATCAAGGACTCCAGTCACCCCAGCCATTAACTGTTCAGACTACTTCAATTGTATTTTTACACACCTCTGTTGCTTGTGAAGCTCCCACACAAGAATTTCACTCGCATGTACTGTACCAGTGTACATGCACATTTGATGTGACAATAAAAGTGATTTGATTTGATTTGGTGGTTGGTCAGCTAAGTAGGGTGTGGTAGTGAAAATAACTTGCCTACCCAGGCTAAGGATTGGTGTTAATATATGCGCAACATGCCCTTGCTGTTACCAGGTTTGCTGGCCTTTAGCTTCAGAACGACCTCAATTCTTCATGGCATAGATGCAGAAAGGTGTTGACATGATTTGAGCTTTGTGACTTGGCATCTTATGCTTGCATGCTGTTTACACCAAAATTCTTACCCTAACATCTGAACGTGCCAGAAGAAACGGTGACTCATCAGACTTGGGAATGTTTGCAGTCTTCTCCTGTCCAATTCTGGTGATCCTGTGTGAATTACAGTCTAATTTTCCCTTCTTTTTTTGTTTTTTTAGCTTGCAGCAGCTGACAGGAGAGGCACCCAGTGTGGTCTTCTGCTGGTGGAGCCCATATGCTTCAAAGGTTTGACACCAACAACCATGCTACATTCAAAGTCACTTAAATCACATTTCTTCCCTTTAGATCACCTTTCTTGAACTTGAGCGGGTCGTCTACATGCCTAACCGCAGCCAATCACATGGTTCCTGCCATGTGATTGGCTAATATAATATTTGTGTTAATGGGTAGTTGAACATGTGTACTTAGTATAGTATAGTGAATGTATGTGAATAAGGGCTAAAGTTTTCTTGGATAAGGATAGTAGTAACTTTTTGTAAGGGATACTCACTTACACAGTGTCATAGGTGAAAATGACAATCAATCCAATTAGCCTGGCTAATGTAAGTCAATCCTAATCAGATAAAAAGTGAGTACATTCTCCATTTAATGCTGTGTATGAGAGGAAATACTAGCATAAATGTTTAATACTGTTCTGTGCAAAAAAAACAAAACAAAAAATTGCAATTTTTTGTTGTTACAGATCACTTCTATCAATGCTTTGTGACACATCTGAGCTGTGAGCAAAAATGCTGCACTAAGGATGACTGTGACAGGCAAAATCGATTGTTTCATAAGCTGTTTAGAAGTGCTGTGCCTTGAAAAAAACAAGACATTTCTTACTTAGCTGATGAAACCACGGTCCTTCAGTGTTTGTCTTCAAAAAGAATAATCTGATTGGTATAACAGCTCAGGATAGAGGTGCTATTCTTGCCAAGAACAAACACAAATGTTGACACTTGTAGTTAAAGGGGGTTTTCATGGAGGCATAGAGGTCACTGATTGTTCTGGGTTAACTCAGTTTTGCTGTCCATCACTTTCAATTTCTGGTAAAGCCAGTGAGCATGTCTCTTGGCTGTCTTAGTGTGGCTGAGCATCAGAGGACACTGTTTTCATCCTTAAGTATATACTTAAATTCATAATTTCCTCATTAGAAGAACAAAAGCAATTAAAATACCCCGAAGTGTACTCAAATCTTTGTCATGATAAAAGTTGGTAGCAATTCAATGAAAATGACTCATCCAGTTTTTTTTTGTCCCTAGCCTTGTGTTTCATGTTTTTGTCCCCTTCGCATTCCCAAGAGAAGTTGTATTAAAAATAAATCTGGCTGTTTTTCCCTTTCAGCGGCACTACTTATTGCCAAAGGCAGAAACTGTCCAAATTACAAAATGTGGCACTTCATTTCCAGTCATGTTTGCTATGGTAAGATGTGATGAGTTCACGTCAGAGCAAGCGATCCTCCTCCAGCATGGCTGCACAAAAGCATGAAAACCAAAACGTGGTAACCAGGAATAATACTGTGCTGCAGACAAAAGTCACATGGCTATTAAAGCTATTTAGCCACTCAAAGAATAACAGACAAAAATGAAAACTATTTGTATTTCATGGCAACAAGTTTGCTTTGGCTGTCTACGGTGTCATTTTTTCCCCTAACAGACATGAATCTGTGTTTTTGATATAAACCAATGAATGTGCCCCTCATGCAGGATTCATGCCTGGCTTATTGGGGATGGTTGCATGAGTCTGTATAAAATACTGTCACACAACACTGTTCTATGACGTTTTTGAATTTTGCCCTTGCTTGTTTAAATAAAATGCCAGTGATGGATATGGACAGCACTTTAAGTGATCCACTCAGAGTGAAACAGGAACTGTGGCGATAGAACAGCAGAATCGACAAAAGCTACTTGCTAACTGAAAGGTTTCGTCTCTTTGGGATCTTTCTTATCTTGCTTTACACGTACATGTAGATTTACAGCTTGAGGCACAGCACTCTGACCGCAGATGGACCAGATAACCTAGCATATCAGACTTTACAGCTCCACAGTCATCTGTTTAGAGTCAGAGGAAACAAAGCCTTGTTTGTACACTGTGGAAATATGTTCCATAGACACAGCAAAAGACTGAGGCAGTAAATACATGCATTTCTGTCTATTTCTTGTCTGTTCTAACTATTTACTCCTCAGCTTTACTCCTCTTTGTTTCTTTTTTTAAAGTAAGTGATGGGTAATTGGCTCAGCTGAAATGCCTCTTTGTTTAAACACACCATGATAATGTTCCAAGACTGGCATGTTTATATGGGCAGAATCATGTTTATGATTTGAGTAAACAATCTGCCATTATTAATGTCTAGTTAAATTGGTAAAAAAGCTTTGCTAAAAGCCATAATGGCTCAGCTCAGATCAAATTACTTCACTATTATCTAAGTGAATTTATTCCTAATGTACATCTAGTTTTGATGTGTTTGTGTTGCTTCGCAGTCTCATCCATCATTGTTTTAATATGTGTTTCCTAGATAGATACTTTTGGTATCACTGAGTGCTGGGTTTCATATTTGTGATGGGATATTTTACTCAATCTGTTTTTCGATACTGATGCAGTGCATCAAGTAGTTTAAACAAAACTGCTCTCGTGCAGTACTTCTCCAGGCTCACTCATTCACTCATATTCGGTAGTCTTTTTGTACCCGACCATTTTCAGAGGAATGTTTTTTTGGGGTTTATTGAACCACTTAACAGCCAGACACTTTGTTATTAGAAGCCTGTTGCAAAAACACAATTTCTTAAAAAGTCTGACATACATAAAATAATATTTTTGTACCAAAAAAGCATTCATCAGGGCTATAAGCCAAAAAGTCTGAAGCCATTGTAAAAGTTGAGGAAAAAGGAAGAAGTGGGAGGTCAGCAAAGACCTGAGAGATTTATCTGGTCTTTCAGTTGATCCATTACTAATCAGAAATAGTCTTAATGGAAAGATGGCTATCAAGATGCCATTCTTAAGGAAGGGAAACAT
Organism: Maylandia zebra; assembly: GCF_041146795.1. Lineage (NCBI taxonomy): Eukaryota > Metazoa > Chordata > Actinopteri > Cichliformes > Cichlidae > Maylandia > Maylandia zebra. The sequence goes on along the minus strand of NC_135183.1, from coordinate 33,221,426 downwards.
GGAGAACTACCAGAACCACACACTGTACTATAAATATTCTCCTTATTCAATATCATTATATAGCTTGGCAGTTATATGATAAAGTACCATGTATGTAACAAGCAGTTAGTTTTTTATTGGGATTAAATAAGTAGTCACTAATTTGTTATATATTAAATCCTTAAGTAACAACCCCAACACAGGTTTCTTTGGGAGAGGTGTTGAGCTCATTTATACCTTTATTTCCTTTAAAGAGGACCAGAATTATAAGTTTCCGCTGAATCTGACGTGAAGAAAAGCAGCCTGTTAATATCAGCTGGAGGTTTGGGCAGCAGGTAAACTAGCACTAATGCAAGAATAAACCTTGCATGTTCTCTTTTTGCCTTTTCTCTAAATGATGCAGCTGAAAGAAGTCAGACCTTCTCAGCTGTGTTCAGCCCCAACAATGTATAGCACAATGTTTATTTAAAGGAAATGGCGATTTGTTTCATATCCCGTTATTTTATTCAAGCCATACATCTTCGGCAGCTGATCCACTAGGCATACAGATATTTATCAGAAGGGAATCGCTTTTCTGTTTTAATTTGAAACAGTTTGTTTGCAGGCACAATTCCTAGAGAAAATGGTGTCTGGTGAACAATAACTTGTGCTTAAAAAACAACAGAAATAAAAGATGCTAATAGACAACAGCTCACATTTGCCGTAAAAAGGAGGAAAATAATCATTATCACAACCCATTAGACAATGAAGTACGCAAATTCATAGGACACTTTCAACTAATGCCACTGCTAATAAGCAGTGGAATAAGTATGACTTGAGCTTCAGTCTATTGGGTACTAACTACAACTATAAATCATATAATGATGGTCTAATGACTGGACCAAACATGCAGTGGGGTTATTTTTTGCAATGCTAATGACAACATTTAAATACAGCCAGGCTGAAAGAAAAATAAAAATAGCAGATGAAGCATCTAGAGTATTTTTTTCTAAATTCATTATTTAGTCCAGTGCACCTTTACTGATGAGTTGGTGTAAAGTTCTCAAGGTGATGCATTAAAGGAAAAAGAAGACAAATATTAAAATATCAAAAAACAAAAGCCTGTTTCAGCTAAAAGACATAAAATCAGGCATGGTGATAAAATTAGTATCAGTCCTGCAAAGTTTAATGTGTATCAAGTTCAATTGTCAGGAAAGATGAAGAACAGACAGACAGACGGAGGCATTTGTCCAATCTGCACACAGAAAGCAAGGGAAGCTTTTCCAGAAGAACCGTGCAATAGGAAGACATACAATGAATAGAAAGTCTCTTGCCTGAAAGACTGGCAGTTTGAGGCTGGGCAGACAGTTTTTGCTTCATTACCACAGACAATGCAAATGTGGTCAGACCCATCAATCACTGACCACAGATGCAGGGTTTTGGTCTGTATCTGTGAAGACTTTCACAACAGCAGGGTCCTATACCTTGAAAACCTATAAATGGGAATAAACTGTTATTCATGCTATCAGTTACACCCGGTATAGCATATTTATATTTATAAACAGAAACAAAACAGAAACAACTACGATGACTGTTTACCCATTTTAAACTTTGCTAACAAAAGAAAATATTTCAGAATATACGTGGCATTACTTTTTCTTTGCCTGTCTCTGTCTGTACTGACGTATTAAAATGTTTGTGAAATGACTTCCAGATAGGGATGATCATGTGTATCGCTGGGTTTTTGAGCACTGCTTCGTCATTTTCAGTCAAGGAATAGCTCCAGCAGCACAATTCTCCATCTTAAACTGAAATTCCTCCTTGTTTAGACAATTTTGACACTGTGATAGGGATCAAACACTGGTATGTTTCTAATGAGCAAAATCATGCTCAAGATTTGAGTAAACAATCTGTCAAATTAATGTCAAATTAAATTGGTAAAAAGCTCTGCTGAAAGTGATAAATCTCTTCTCAGATCAAATTACTTCACTATTATCTGAGCCGATTTCCAATTTATTCCTAATGGAGTTCTATTTTTGTTGTTTGCCTCGACTGAGCGGCTCATCTGTTCTGAGATCTACACACTTTAATATCTTCCTGGACAAGATATACCTTGGGTATCACCAAATCCCCCATTTGATGTAAATGATGTCATCTCTGCTCACTGGGTATTCTATCCCTCATGCAACACATCAAGAAAAATGATGAAGCTAACTTATTTTTTTCACATTCAAATTCCTTCTCACTGTTCTGCGATTTTTCCACATCTTGAGAAGACAAGATGTGGAAGAAAAAGACTACAAATCTCACAAAATACTTTTAAGACTTTAAAAAAAGATGTCAGAATGATTTCATCAGTAGAGTACTGAGGCAAAACGCAAAACACTAACCAGAATGTCAGGGCATGAATAATCTGCACCACAGAGACCAGCCATGTCAAAAGGTAAAGCTAGGTTTAAAAAAACTAAACTAAACTAAAATCTTGTCCTCGCCTGTTTGAAGAACCACATTCAGAAAATATGCATTCAGAAAAGCAAAAAAAGGGAAAAAGCATAAAATGAATAAGTGATTGATCCACAGTGGGTTACAGCTAGCAGGAGAGGCTCTAGACTAGATGAGATCTAAGAGTAACCTGAATTTGTAGAGTTCACTTTTATCCCATGTTTTAGAAATTATTAAATAGCGTAAAAATCCATGTGTTTTCATATTACTTACCCCAGTCTTACCCCAGTCTGCTTAGTTGGAAGTTATAGGGCAGGGAAATAAACAACTTATAATGATAAAACCATGCCGAATGTAATATAGATACGTCTCTGTCAGTGCGCCCCAGGGTGGCTGTGGCTACAATGTAGCTTGCCATCACCAGTGTGTGAATGGGTGGATGACTGAACGCGTAAAGCACTTTGGGGTCCTCAGGGACCAAGTAAAGCGCTATACAAATACAGGCCATTTACCATTTACCATTTACGTCTGTTTCCTTGAATCTACACTTATACACAAGACTTGTATGCTAGTTAATATATATAATCATTTATAGTATAATAACATATGTCCTTTTCTGACAATTCAGTTTTTCAAGGGCAAACTGGAAGCGAAAAAACAAACAGTATGTCAAAACACTCAGCAAACAAAAGGTACCAGAGTCAGCACTGTGTCAGTCTTAAAGACGCAAAGCAAAGAGTTTCTGTAATGCACAGTTTGTAGGCGAGAAAATACCCAAGAAGGATTTCAGGTGTGGCCCCCCCACCCAAAAAAACTAATTAAACAGATTAATGTAAGCTTAATGTTTCAAAAAACAATCCTATGTAAATATCTGAGTTTGCCTCCTTCACAGTCGTTTGATAAAAGCCAGCTCTGTTGTGTTGAGTGTTGAGTTTTTAAACATTTGAGATAATTACAGATAAAAAAAAATGTCTCAATTCGTGAGACTAACAGGAAGTTAAAATGCTGCACAGATCCAGATAAAGTAGGACTCCTGTCATCTCAGTTTACAGCTATTAAAGATTTAAAAAGTATAAACATGATGTGATGCATTAAACTCCCTTACAAGAGTCAAAATCTAAGGATCAAGAAATCAGTAGCATATTTATAAAGAAAATGTTGTCTCAGACTTGACAAACTTAAACCAGTGGCAATGTAAAAAAGTTTACAATAACAATAGGTAAGACTGGACCTCCCTGAAGCCCTGATTATACTTTTCACATCTGTCTGCTGGGGTCAGCTCTGGTCCATGTGATGTAAATTTCATCATCAGACGGGGCGTACAAAAGTCTGTGTGAATGCCTGGAAGAGTGCCAATTTTTTGTGTCTGCATGGATTCATCCGTAGAGAATTTACTTTACAATACACTAACTATGGATGTGCCCCAGGCAGCAGACTTCAAAGGAGCATGAGTACTGAGCTGTCGTGTCTTCAGCTGTCTGTGTTCGTGTCCGCAAGAGTACAATCAAGGCTTAAGAAGCACCAACCTGACTTCATTCCTGTGCATGATCCTTTTTAAACAAACCAAATAGCAGCAATGACAATAATTTAGCAAACATGAAGAGGAGTTAACCTCCTGTGAGTGAAAAAAGAAATTGCAGGAGAAAAAACTCAAGTTTACTAACTACATGCTGCCAGTAACCTTAACTGTTGGGGAAGTATTATAAATATTACGAGGTCGTCTAGCACAGCGGTCCCCAACCCCTGGGCCTCGGACCGGTACTGGTCCTTGAGTCGTTTGGTACCGGGCCGCGAGAGTTGAGGCTTAGGCGTGAAATGTATGGTTTTCAGGATTTTTATTGGTTTTCAGCGTTATTTTGTTATCGTTTTTATCGTTAACTCGGTTTTCCTGGGTCTTTTCACGTGTGTTATGAATAAATCTTCTTTTTTTCGGTACTGGTACTAGTTTTATTTTGTTGTATTTATCCGCGACACCCTAAAGGCCGGTCCGTGAAAATATTGTCGGGCATAAACCGGTCCGTGGCGCAAAAAAGGTTGGGGACCGCTGGTCTAGCATCACATTATTTCTTTTGTTTAATCCATGTTTAACATTAGGTAAATAAGTAGAGTAATAGCATCATTAGTAGAAGATAGCAGTGCAGTGTGTCCAGCTTGAGTTGTTGGGACAGCAGTCATAATCAAGACACTGGAACACAGACTTGTTAGCATAGCTAGCAGGCTGAAAGAACGTACAAGCAAGCAGTTACATTATTATCACTTCACAACCAGTTAACTTTTTCTCAGGCATTGCTACCAAAATAAGCATGATCTCTGCCATTTCTAGAGTAAAATATTCAATTATTCAGTTTTTAATATTCTTCATATCTGCATTTTTCATCTGTCTATCTATCTGATATCTATATGTATACATGAAAATAGTATAAATGTGAAACTGTTTTAAAATGTGGATTTTGCTATATTTTTGTTGATGTCACATATTTATAACATAATGGTGATTAATGTTGGTTGGAGGGGGCCCCTGTGAATTTTTGCCTCGGGCACCAACAGTCTGTAGACTCACTACTGGTTTTACTGCACTACTGAAGCTTAATTATTTCTCCAGTATGCCATCCCTCCTTTGCCTGAAAATAGCTTTATGGTTCCTCCCTTTCTCCTATGTTGCCAACCATTCACAGATAGAAATGCACAGCATGCACACCCAACTTTTTGACCATTACCAACACACCATCAGGGTACTTAAAGAGCACTTGTGTGGAGGTACTTATGCATTCAAAAGGGTGAGTGCAAGTTTGGAAGGATGAGGTCATTAGGAGTTGAAGCTATCAATCCCCATACTAAACTTTATAACACTGTGTGTGTATCATAAAAAAGGGGTTTGAAACAAAGTTTACTCAGTTGTAAACTCTCTTGATTTGCATTTTCATCTTGTATGTTATGCATTAATCAACAATTATAATCACATTATGAAATCTAGGCTGATGAGGTGCTTCTTCCTCACAGATGAAGACCCAGGAGATTTGCTACCGCCACAAAGAAAAAAAAAAGTTCCCTGAAAAACTCAAAATTCCAGCTGATGTGCTACTTTAGTTCCCAGGAATAAAACACAGTGAAGAAAATAGTAAGTCACACTGCCTCAGTAATAAAATGTTAACCATATCCAATGAGAACGAGCACTTCTTCCAGTCAGTCAGTGAGTCGCTATGACAACAGCTCTTGACAAGGGAAATCTGGTTTGATGTCATAAAAAAAACAGCCCAGCATCATGATAGGCTGCTCACTGACTGTGAGGATTGTGAAGCAGCTTGTCCATTCTGTAGTTAGACTGAGCTCATAGATGTAATTCAGATCATCTGTGCTCTTTTGTCAAAGACAGAAAGCTTATGAATAAGAAGTCCCAATGAGCATTCGTGTCAATGGGATGTCACTGTGCCCAGCTGTCCTTCATTTATTAACCTCTGGATTGGTGGCCATGACCCAAGAACCCTACAACTAATTATTAATGCTTTCTAATTAGTCTTTTGCTTCTCTTTGATCCCATATCTTGTTATTCACCTCAGTGCCCTTTGGAAATAGCAAAATCATTTCCTCTCCTACTGTGATTTACAATTATTACAGTACATGCAAAGACCAGGCTAGTTAATTTGGAGATAAAAATGACCAGGAACTGGAGGAGAGTTCAAATCTGTAACTCATTTCCACCTTCACTTCCTCCTCCTTTTTCCTCCTGCATATGAAAGTAATAATTCAAGTGTTCATGTCCTCAGTTGACTACATAGCCTTCATTAGAGCATCACATCGCCAGGCGTGTTGGTCTCCAGGTTGTCCTCACAGCTCGGTATGAACCACAGTAATATTGATCTGCACAATATCTCAGTCAGAGACAGATGGTTGCTGGATAACAGTTAAGCTCTCGAGGTTGCCAAGCTGAGAAATTTACACATCAAAAAAACAAGTTGGCAGCATTTTTGCTCAGGTGAAAAGAAAGAATAATTTTCAGAATGTCTCAGTTCGTCCTTACACTGTAGACCTGGCACTGTGGAGACAGTAAACATAGATAATTGTAAAAAAGCAATTTTTGCTCAAAGGCATAAAGGTAAACTTTCATATATTCTGTATTTATTACCTGTAAAGTAAAATTTTTGTTTAATTTGGATGGCTTGTTATGGCTTATAGCTTATACAAATAGAATATTTTGTGTTTTAGTAAACCAATTCAATTCAGTTTCACTTTTAACTATATTGCACTAATTCACAACACCTCAAGGAGTTTTAAAATATAGTGTAAACTCCATCAATCAGGCAAACTCCTATGAGTAAGCACTAGGCAACTGTGGTAAGAAAGAACTCCCTTTTAACCAGTAATCAACAGATTATCAACCAGCTATTTTATCAAGATTCATTCAAGATTCAAGATTCTTTATTTGTCACGTGCATGGTTATTCAGGTATAACACGCAGTGAAATGTGACCTGATACGCTCCTTGACTGTGCAAAGAAAAAAAAGAGAGAGATAGACAGAACTTTATATACAGTGAATGAGTATATACAAGGAGGACATTATGTGCAGCAAGTGGGTGAGTTATTGACATTAAATAAATAGAAATAAAATAAAATAGAATCAAATAAAATAACTAGCTATATAATTAGCTAGCTAGCTTTTAGATCAGACAAGAATAGGACAACATCCCTCTCCCAAAGATCCAGTGGCTGGTCTCACCCATTACCAGATGTTTATCGAGTGTTGTTTAAAGAAAAGGGGATGCTACACTTTTTTAGATGTGTTGCTGCCATCAAACACAAAACTTTTAAACAAAATTACTTAAAATGATGCATTTTTTAGTTTACACACTTGATATGTTTCTATGTTTGCTTATGAATTTTAAAAAGGGGTTTAATAGATATGCAAATTATATCCATTCTTTTTTTTTGTTTACATTTTACATTGTCCCAACATTTTGGGATTTTGGAGAAACTGCATGCTTCAGTCTTTACACTCCTATCAAGCTTTTTGGTGATTTGCAGATTTTATTTTCCAGCAGAGCATAGCACCTAGTGCTAAGCTCATAGTGCCAAAACTAAACCAGATGGTTTGCTGGCCACGTTATTACTGCACTTGACTGACGAGCCAGTCATTTGAGCAGAATCCAGTAGAGAAACTATGGGGTATTGTGAAGGGGGAAGATGGGAAACACCTGACCCAAGAATACAGATGAGCCGAAAGCCACTATCACAGCAACCAGGGCTCAACAACACATTAGTAATGCCATACTACATTGATGCAATATTAAAATGAGAAATGAGCCATGACCGAGCATTTATTACATAACACACTGGATTTTCCATACATTATGTACATATGTGCACTAGTGTGTGTCTGTGTGTATGTGTATACAGGTACTGAACCAGGTAATGTGTCCATTTCCACACATTTCCACAGCTGTTTTCTTTGTCAGAGGCTTCTTCAATTCTACAGTGGCCTCTCCTCTCACTTTAATGATTCCACTAAATCTCTCCCCAGCTACCTCCCCAAAGTGAACATCCGCCTCCGGACCTGTAAGTAAAGCCCTAGACCTGGCGCGGTGGGGCCAGTAAACATAGATGATTTGTTCCCAAACACCTTGAAAAACACCTGACCTCATCCCCAGAGCTGCAAAGCAGAGTGAATGTGAAAGAAAGCTCAAGATAAATTTAGAGAGAAGGAGGAGGGGAGAAAAGGTAAAAGAGGGCCAACGGTGTTTTAGGCTGCACTGGCAAAATTTGAGCAATTACGAACAAGCCCAGACTCACATGGACTCATGAGGGGAAGTCAAGAAGAAGGCGGCAGATTGATCTATGCTGTTTTGCTACAAAAGGTTATTTTATTCTTGCTAGCTACGGCTAGCTAACAGCCTACAGTCAGTTATTCAAAGATTGTAAGTTGCATGGAGCAAAACTACTCCTGCTGTGATTAATAAAGATGGGAATAAATTTGTGAACAATCGCTTGACTCTAACCTGGCAAGGAAGTATTTTTATCAGGTGTGCAGAAAGTCAACAGGATTCCCTCAGCTTCAGAAATAGTTTACATTAGACTGTGTGCCAAAGTCATCTGGTCTTGGTGGGCGCAATATCCTGGCAACCAAGAAGGTGTAACTGCGCTAACCAGAAGTTTGCCTTTTGTGTAGTGAATCTTGAAAAAGTTTTTGGACAAAGACTAAAACATTATTTACTTTTTTTCAGTTTCAAATAGAACACAGTTTTCAATTAATTAGGTATAAGTGAGTACCCTAGGCTAATCATCCGTTAATAAGCCACGCCATTGGTGATTGTGCCACTGACATGTTTTCAGGCACAAATGAATTCATGTGAGCTGATAATATACAGTCTTATTTTTTAACATCTTACCTTTTTTAAATCCTCTGTAATGCACAGTTAGCATATGTGGCTAACCATGCTATGATATGTTGCAAAGCTCCATGAGTCACCATTGCTAGAAAACAATTGGAGTGTACGGAGATCTGTTCTCCTCAAGTTAAAAATCATGTGCTCTTGTAACACAGCATTTTGTAAATTTTTGTTCTTTATCACAAACTAAGTTCATGTTTTTGGAGCTCTGTTCACAGAGATCAAGGGTTTTCTGTTCACAGTTGGGATAGAACAATTACCACTTCCTTTAAAACCAAAGAATCAGTACAGTGGTAATTTCCTTAAAAATAGACGATTCCACCTACAGTTGAATTACAGCTCATACCATTAAACCAATTCTGTCCTCTGTGTGTTTATGTCTGTGCTTGCATGTACTTGAGAAGCCTGCCAATATTACCATCAGTATCCAGTCATCTAATAAATGCAAAATAAAACCCAGTTTCATTCACAGCCACCAGCAGGGCCACGGTAATACCTATTGATTGGCTGTGCTTACAGTCACCTGTGGCCGTGGCCAAGGACCCATTGGTTTTAGGATGAGATGTGAACAGTGTGGCTGCCAAATGAGTGCAGTCACAGCAACGATACCGAGGCGCAACTCAGCAGAGTTTTTGGGTGGCAGACGAGCTGTCACTTGACCTTGAAGTTGTGTTCAGCCTGCCTCTAAATAATGCCCTTGGGAGGAGGGAGAGCAGGCGGAGGGAGTGTGGCGTGGGAGGACAGGAGGAGGTGTGGTGGAAAGGGAGGCAAGGTGAGAGAAAAATACAAAGAGATAGAATGGCAGGGTGTGCATTTAAAGAGCTGCAGAGACTCTGGGAAGGAGAGGAGCAGGGTGAGGGGGGGGAGTGGAGTAAAACAGGATGCCAGAAAGGTCACTAGGCAAAAATGATGAAGTCATCTGTATTAGATTTTCTGCTGCTGCAGCCTGGATGAAAGCTGGCTGCTTGCCAGAGAGGTGAGCAGCCTCTACCTGCAGCCAGAACTCCTCAGGCATGAGCAGCGCATCGTTTTTTTTTTCTGGATTCACATCGAATTTTAATCAGCATCTCGGGTAATGTGAAATTACACCACGTCTAAAAGGTTCTCTCTACATCCTGAGGTACATACCCGCTGAGATATCCGAGCGATAAGTGCACATGATTTCCATCTGGTTTTCTGTTTGTTTCTGTGTCTGTTTCCTGTATCCTGAGTCACTTTGTAAAAATCCAATAATTGTTCCCAAAAAAGTTTGGAGACTGTGGCTTCCTCCGGGGCCCTGCATCAACTCCCCCTACTCGCTTCTGCGACTGCTAAACCACTGATGCAACAAATAGGCAATCCACTCCCTGTGGCCCAGGACAGCTCTAAGTCTGTAGCCTCCGCAGTGAAGGCCTTTCCACCGCTCGCAGGAACTTCCCCTGTCAACAGTGGCACAGTATAATTATAGATGACATTTTTCTCTTTGGCCTGAGAATAGTGTTTTTAAGGACGCAAGCAGCTGGCGATTTTCTTCAATAGAAAAACCAGGCTGTTTGTTTAATGGAACAAAATCCATCCAAAACTATTGCATTATGTATTCATAAGCTTCCCATCTGACTTAGACTTCAGTAAACAGTATCAGTATTGTTTTCAGAGGACTTCTTAAGTTGGGGAATACACAGAGACACATCAGCAGATGAAAACAGTGGGCAGGTGAGGAATATGCTCTAAAGCCTCAGAATTTGTTAGTAATGCACAGAGGAGGATGAATCAGATGAAACTATGACCAAACGTTTTAGTTTCGTTTTTGTCACACTGCTGTACACGGGTGTTTTCATTTATTTCGCTGAAATTCAGCTCAATTCAAGACTATGTGGATGACTAATCCAAGAATGAACTTCCAATATAAGTGTGACAGTCTATGATGATTCTGCACTGCATTCATTTATTTCTTCATGAGACCCATGGCATTCTGCAGACCTGCATAAAGTCTGCACCAAATTTCAACTGAGGAGACAAATCATGAAACGCGCCAACCATGAAGAGTGATGAATGGTCACAGGGTGTCTGGCTCACCTGCTGAATACCCAGTGATGCCACAATTATCTACTGATTCACTGATCCACACCACTAGAATCTACAACAATGACATCTGAATGTCAGTCGGACTGGAGAAGTATAGTCGGATGGTAACAAAGAGAGGGAAAGTAGTCTGAATTGAAGGGATTGCACTACCAAAAGGCAACATTGGAGACATTGAGGACAGCAACAAGTACCTGGGAACCACGAGAGACTGCTAAGAAAGCCGAAACCGCCAAATACCTGCAGAGAGAAATGCAAGAAAACCTACTCCCGAGGAGTCGGCTGAATGGGAAGAACAAGATCCAGGCAATCAACACCTACACCCTGCCAGTGATCCAATACCCCGCTGAGGTAATAAGCTGGCCAATGGATGAGATTTTATATTACTGAAAGCCAAATGGATAGATGACTGCCCATGTCTGAGTTTAAAGCATCCTGTGAACACCCTGCTAGCACATTTAATAATCACCAATAAAGAAAAAGCTTACTAAAAATCTCAGCAAATTCACCCAGGTCAAGTCGTGTGATGATCAGAGAAAATGCAGCCCCTCAAGCTTTTCCAAATCGGGTCATGCAACAACACAATGATGCCAAGTACGTGATCCCAGAGAATGGCAATGATACACAACTATGTGAGAGACGGAAGTCATAAGGAAAATGATTACTTCAAGCTTTTGCTATAGTTCGACAAGTTATGAAATCATGCAGTATACTTTGTTTTATTTTCTTTTTCACATGACTGCATCTCTTAGGCCATTAGAGAGAGATGACATTTGGAGTTGCATTGATATGGAACCCTGGCAAACTCATTTCCATAATGTCAATTAAACTACTTAAAAAACATTTGACAGTTATATTGAAAAGTTATTGACAATAGAGCTGAGCTGCAACTTCATAAGATTTTGTTCATTCCATGTAAAACTCTGGGCTGAAAAATAAAAATAACATAAAAGAGCGAAAACCTTAAGTTCCCTGACTGGTCTCTTGTGGCTCCAGAAACAAACAAGTTAATTCCTACAGAATAAAAAAAACTCCCATCTTCACAGCAGAAAAACATCTTTACAGTCTGGTGTGAAAAACAAAAACAGTTTTGGTCTGTATAGCCAAATTGCCTGGTTGTGAAAACTGTAGGTACGTTGAATCAGCATTGAACTGAATTGAATGCATCAGCTTAAATTTTCTTAATGCACAAAGTGTATGTTATTAAGCACAATTATGTACATTTTAGCTAAATTAGTACTCCAAAAACACACCATAAACCAACTGGAGACTTCATATGTCTATCATAACATTTTAGTATGTTATTATGAAACATCATGTTAGTGCAGGATTTCATTCACATCAGAACACTCAATGGGTAGCATTTTAAGGAGGGTCTTGGGTCGATTTGTGGCTATTTTCAAATTTTGATTACATGCCATTTGCACAGTGTTGAATGGACTATAGCCAAATTCTCCAAAAAAAAGTTTGATATGATTTTATTTCAAAATTCAAGTCTGACTTCCTTCAATTAGCTTCAGTGGCTAAGCTACAGACAAACTTACACTATTGTGCTTAGTGGTCGATTTGTGCCCCATTGAAACCCATTATAAACGCTATTTTTCACTGCAAATTAATTACGGTCAAAGGGATCGTTGATGTTTAGCTTTCATTTTCATTTTGCAGGACGGGCCTTAGAGTTGTAATTTCTTTATTTGTCCACCGGGTGGCGCCCTTGCTCCACATTTGACCCCGGGCTGGAAAACAGCGGGCTGCTTAGATAGACCTGCGGGAAATGAAGCCTCATTTCCGGCGTGCAGCAGCGGCTTCGCCCGCTGATCGGGCGGGACCATTTTTTGGTCCCTAGGACCGTGAGAGGGTGCTTTTTTTTTTTTTTTTTAGTCAACAGGAAATGACGTATTTGTTGTCACGTGGTATCGGGCGTGTGTGCTGGAAAAATGGGTCCCCAGTGATCGTGCCCCGGTAATCGTCGCGACTTACCCCGGCACGATGCACTTATTTCGGCCTAGAGGAGGAGCATTTGCCGCCTGGAGACCATTTTCTGGTCCTGAAAAAAAAAAAAAAGGCGATCGAAATGAATGTTGGTGCCAATCTTTAGTCCATCTAAAGGCCTAATTATAATAACAATTGAATATTACCTCAAATGTTTTTTTTGGAAAATATTCAAGTTTTTTGTTTTTTGGGGCAAAAAAAGCAGTGCGCTCATGTGACGAAACCGGGATATAAAGGGTTAAAATCCGCGAAATGTAATTAAAACTTGACATGAATATTTCAAGGAGAAGTAGGTCTAAAAGATTGGCTAATTTAAAGTGGAATAAAATATTAATATATAAATTTTTTATAGCACTTTTTTGGGCGTGGTCGATTTGTGGCTCTAAGCCCAATAGTGTATGCATTTTTCTAGGACCCTCCAGGGGTTTTAATAATATTTGAAGGTGTGGGATTTGATACATCAGCAAAAAGGAAGATAATAGGTAAGACAAATGTCAAACTTTTGGACACAGACAATAACATGCCAATTTATGGAGATGCAGCTATTCTGATTGCAGTTTTGGTCTGATTCTGACTTTCTTCCTAAGGATAGTTGTTTAGAGTACACACACTGTTTTGTTACAATTCGTAATAAAAGATTGAACATTTGCTAAATGTTAGATTTTGCAGGACCTTTGATCAGTCTCACCCAAACACATCTCAAAGTTACTGGACAAAGCTGTAGAGAAAATCCAGAGGAAAATGAACTGTAGGTTATTTCACTTTATGTCTACATCTATGCAGTGTTTTGCTATTATATCTCTAAAACACTAGAAAATTGAGTTACCATGAACTTTTTGGTATGTGCACTTGAAACATTGCTGACCTAGATGATAATGATTTATGTGCTTACATGGCAGGTGCATGTTAGGCTGGGGTCAGGTTAATTAGAGCTGCACATATTGGAGATATGTGAGACTGGTCACCAGTCACGGCTGATCAGCTGAAAACCAGCCGAATCTGGTCACCAGCCAATTGATTAGGACATCTATACTAATTAGAGTTACCATTAGTTGTCTGTCTATTTAGATTTAATAAGGCGCTCAAATCTTAGCCACCCTTTCCAGGCTTCATGCTAAGCTAAGATATCTGCAGTGATAGCATTCATCCCACTGCCTCGTGGTAAGAAAGCCAATATGTGCAATTGCACAACACAAGTGAAACCAGCCCTTTGCAATGAGGATCTTTTAGTTTTGGCCTGTGGTTACTTTTGCCAATTTCAATATGACTAAGACAAGAAAAGTACCGAGAAATGCCGGTTTAGTTGTAATGATATAATAGATTCTGATGGCAACGCTGTGATAAGAGCTGATACAGCATGTACTTTAGCTTCTTTATATATTGCAAAATACAGTCAGTTCCCGATTCATCACACACTTTAACACTTGCCTTTAGCTGAGATCAAAACACACTATGAAAGAGTGACAAAGAACTACAAGTGCACTTCTTCCATCAATGAGCTCTTTTTTGGGGGGTGAAAATCAATGTAGTCACGCCTCAAGTGTAGACTCAGTGGATATTTGAAAGTTTTTGAAACTGTAATTTAACTGATCCCAAGCTGCTTCCCCTATAGTGTCAGCCTTTCGCTTTTCTAAGTGGGCTTTGGATAACTCACTGTGATTGGTTATGATTTCTTAAGCAGAACCCTGACAAGCCGACGATGTTGAAAGTGTTAAGGTGGGTCAATCAACATGCCGTCAAATGAAAGCGTCCAATTAGCTCACCACCAATCATGTAGTCTGCATGCAGATTAGCCAGGGTAGATATTCTTTTTCATGTTTGATATGTTGAAAATTCATTGCTGTCCCAGACACTGTAAGAGCTCTAGTTAAAGCATTGCGCTATCAGAGGGAGTAAAGCATTTCTGTGTCTCGACCATATCTACACATAGCTTAACTGCCTGGCCACTCGGATAGAAAGGTGAATAAATATTTGGCTAGGTCATGCTGTTGCTCAGAATGAAAGCGCCCTGTGAAAAAATATGACAGAGTGCATTATTCATAACATCACAGGACTAATAAATTCTGCACTTTGTGTGTGGCAAAAGGTGAGAGTCAGATATGTGGAAATGCAGAGTGCCAGGGGGGCACTCAGTCATGCTGTCGTAAACCTCTATTATGAGGACTGAATGGTCTTAATGCACACATAAATCACTTCACTAATATGACCGTAGCATGGTGACTACCCAAACTACCGCAAAGCGGAAAAAAAAGGAGCAGAAAACACTTACACGGGAACAACACCCTCCCCCATCCAGCAGTCCAGTTGTACTGACCCGAAAGGCAAAAAGCAATTTCGGCTGAGAGTGCCAGCATTATTAGAGGTCTTGATGGAAATGAATAGCTGGGTGGAGAGCTCGACAGGGTAATGCCTCACATTCCTTGTACTGCTTTCTGGGTCAGGTGTTTTCTTAGATTCCCTGCCACATGTGGCACGACAACGCAGGAAGATACAAAAAACCACAAGCTCATACACCCCTGGTAGGCCTGGATGCATACAAATTTTTGAGTTTGTATTCAGCAAGCGAGTCAATTTGTTGGCACCACATGGGTCATGTAAATTCATTATTGACTGATAATAAGACTCCTGGCAAGGACTACTTATTGGCAACGTCTTGCCTTCTTACCTTATTATACGGGAATATGATATAGCCTCGGAATTATTTAACGACTGCTGTGAGACTACAGAGGATATGCTTTACAGGCCTTTAAAGGACGTAAGAGATATTTTATGTTATTTTGCCTTTAATACTATGATGTCTATACATCAGTCATTTAGCAAATATAGTCTCTCTGAGCAAAAGAACAATAAACAGTAAGCCTGCAGTGGTATCGACTGAGCTGGAAATTAATTTGTGTTTCGCTCAACATTAATTAATCACTTTTAAGAATAGTACCTTAGCCAAGCTACACAGGATGTTTTGACATTGGTTGTTCTCAGAACATCCTTGCGTCTAAAAAGCATCCATTCAGAAATTAATTACAGTCCTGCACCATCACTGTGAGTGCAAGCTGTTTTAATTAGCTTAAGTTTTTCAGTCGGTTAATTCTCTGTAATGCAGCACAAGCTAATAAATGTGGACACAGTTCACAGTGAACGTGTATTTAATGTATATATACTTGCTGAGCATTTGGGCATGCATGCACCTTTATTTTTGCAGGCATACATGCAGCACACAAGCAGAGCTGAAGGGGACAAAGCGAGACATGAAAAGGGCAGAAATGACAGCAACAAGGACAAAAGAGGGAGAAAATGTTGATCCTTCAAGTCATTTCCACCATTGTTAACACCCAGATTAAAGAGGCTGATGCACTCTACAGAGATTGCTAGTGCAGCCCTGTCTTTTCGGTGGCTGTGCATGTTTCCAAATCCCCTTCCTTCCTCGGAGACAATCAATAGAAAGCTTTTTCGCAGTGGACAGCCAAGAATACAAAGGACCCACGGGTAATAAAAGTCAGTCCCTGATGTTGCAACTTCAATCTCTCAGCCGCTGGTAAACACCACTGACGAGTAAATAAAGAAAACATGCAGCGGCCACCGACAGCTACTTCTCTGTGCAGGTCAGGGCTTGACTTTCATTTATCTTTTCATTATCTATCTATCTATCTATCTATCTATCTATCTATCTATCTATCTATCTCTCTCTCTCTCTCTCTCTCTCTCTCTCTCTCTTTCTCTCTCTCTCTCTCTCTCTCTCTCTCTCTCTCTCTCTCTCTATATATATATATATATATATATATATATATATATATATATATATATATGTAACAAATGTAATAAATGTGCACCTTATCATGACGTGCAAAGGGGAGTGCAGGAAAAATGTGATAATATTAGAGACATAAACTTGGGATTTGTGTCATGTAAGCTATACTACATGGTAATTTTTTATCCAGGCAAGCCTTTCCCCCTTCACATTAAAAAGAAATACAGAATGCAGCACGTCGAGAAAACAAGTGCTCAGAGACTTTTATTTCCCTCTTGATGTGTTTTCTATTCACTAGTTCAGGAAACCAAGACACATCTGAAAATATCAGCTGGTGGTTTTTCTGATTCTGTCATGTCTAATTTCAGACTTTACTTCCTGCTTTGCATTACTGGGGGACAAGATTCCCCTGTTGTAGCAGAAAACATGAGAAAGTGGCACTGCATATGGAAAAAAACTACTGCGTATAATACACTTTTTTTTTCTTTTACACATTTCTAAAATCATGCAATCACAAGCAAAACACATTCCCAGCAGTCTGCAGCAGGGATAAGGCTTCATTCACTCTTAACTTAATATCAATACGATTTCTATTTTCATTGCCTGCAAGTAAGAAAGATGATACATGAAGGTCATTCTTGCATAAATCTTCAGTGCACAGATGAACACCCGTCATGGGGTAGCCATTCCCATTTGCTGTTTCAGTCAATTTATTGAATACGCATCAGGCCATGATTTCCAATACCCCCTCCAGTCCGCACACAGGTAATTAAACCGAATATGATCCACAACCGGGTGTTAAAACAGCTCAACCTGAAAGAGGAGCTTAGCAACTCGAGGTGAAAAAGGAAAGGAAGGCCAGCAGCAGCAGATTAACGGTCAGGGAAGAAGTGACCTATCAAGAAAATAATAAAAAATAAACTGTTCATATAACAGTGTGGATCTGACGGTGTCCTTGAAGGCATCGTTAAAGCGCTGCCTTGGGAGCTGCTTCAGAGAGGGTTTTTAATCTTGCGCTGTGTTTTGAATGAGAAATGATGTCGTTGAGCACATTTCGTACATTAAAATGCAATGAGCCCTTCAGGTAATCAGACACGTCGGCTGGCCTCATGCTACAGTCATGATGATCAGTGGGGCAATTACCACTCAGGTTACTTTGTGTTAATTTCTCTCTGTAGATGTGACATTATGACATGTCTTTTGTTTTTATTAAAAACTGTATAATATAAGAACGCTGATTCTCTAACATGTTTAGTTTTAATGTTTAATTCAAATGGATAAGTAGCATTACATAGGTTTAGAAATTGATTTAATGTTACATTACAGATTACATTACATTTACACATTTTATTAGGTACCCCTTGCTAATACCAGGTTGGACCCCAGTTTGCCTTCACAATGATCTTAATTCTTCAACAAGGTGATGGAAAGATTCCTCAGAGAGCTCATAGGCCATACTGACATAATAGCTTCGTGCATGTGTCGGCTGCACATCCATGATGTGAATCTTCCGTGCCCCCACATCCCAAAGGTGCTAGATTGAGATTGGATGACTGTGGAGGCCATTCAAGCATAGTGAACTCATTGTCATGTTCAAGAAACCAGCTTGAGGTGAGATTTTGAGATTTGTAGCGACTGGAAGATAAGTACATTATGGTCATAAAGGGATGAATATGGTCAGGTACAATATAATGTTGCATCAGCAATCAGACAAGGTATTGTTCTTCCGATTTTCGGTATTGGTGCCCAAAACAGCCAGGCCATTCTTCTCTGACCTCTGGGATCAACAAGACTTTCTTGCACATCTTTGTTGGACCATTCTCTATAAATTCTACAGATGGTTATGTGGGAAAATTCTAGCAGATCAGGAGTTTCTGAAATACTTAGACAAGCACACCTGGCACTAAAATAATGCAAAGCCACTCAAATTACCTTTTTTCCCCATTCTGATGCTCCAACCCAGTGTCAGAGCAAGAACTTGAGCAGGTTGTCTCTACATGTCTTAATTCACTGGGTTGCTGTCATCTAACTGGCAGATTAGACAGCAGTTCAATGTAATTTAATGTTGTCAAAGTAACACCTATATATTTGGTCAATGAGGTTATTTGAATATCATGGCTATCATAAGTCCCCTTTTTTTTCAACCCAAATGTAACCATATTTAGGTGAGAAGTGGGACTCTAAGTTATCAGCTAATGCTAGCTTGAATAGTACAGCACATCCATAGACTGTGCAGCAGTCAAACAATGCGTAATAGACTAATAAAATATTCTAATTTTAGTCACCAAATCTGGAGGGCAGACTTCTTGGATGGGCTGTTAGTACTATTACAGCTACCAGCTATAGCCACACACCTATCATTATAGCCACGCCTCAATTAAGGATACTTTAAACCTGAATAAATTTAAAATGGCTGTTGTAAAGGTAACAATTAGCTACCAAATAAACATTTCTATTTCTGCTCTGAAGTTGGACATTAACATGACTGTGTATTGAGATTAGCTAACTGTTAAAGCCAGCCTCAAGTGGCCATTTGAACAGCTGCACTTTTTGGCAGCTTCATCTCTGAAGGTTGCCTCTCTTTATTTGAATTTTTTTTAAATTTATTTTAATTGTGCCTTACTTTTTGAAATCGCTTATTTCATTCTTTAATAAAGGACTATTTTGATTTAGCATTGGCATCTGAAATACTTCAGATAATCAGAATTTGCACACAAAATCAAATATGTGATTTTTGTTAGATAAACACTGTATAAATACAGTCAGGTAAATGAGAGAATCCATCTCATCCACATTGAACAGCTGGATTATTAATACAGCAAGTCCCTCTTCACATCCCTAAAACATCTCTCGACAGCCAAAAACACACAGTCTATTTTTCTGCCACCTTGTTTCCTCTCTCATTTGTCTCTCTTTGCTCTCCCCCTACTTTTCACCTTTATTGCTACTCCGCCCCTTTCAAACCCTCCATTCTTACCCTCATTTTCTTTTTGTTTTAAGCAGCCAAAACAGATGAGTCTAAATTCTCCCTGCACTACACACAATAGCAGGCAACAGCACACCTCATTCAGCTTGTGTGGTTGCATATAATAGACCACTGAGAGATTTAAAAACAAATAAAAGAACTTTAAAAACAATCCTAAAATGTACAGGTAGCCAGTTGAGTGAAATTAAATATTGTGCTCAGACTTTTTTGTTCCAGTTAAAAGACGTGCTGCAGCATTTTGCAGACGCCTAATGGATGCATCACTAACCCCGCAATAAAGTGTGTTACAATAATCCAGCCTAGATGTAACAAAGGCATGAATTACTGTCTCCAAAGGCTGTTTTGACAAGATGGGCTTTATTTAGGCTAACTGCCTCAAATGAAAAAAGGTAGATCTCACAACAGCTCTGACCTGGCTTTCAAGTTTAAGATCTGCCTCCATTTTTCTTTTCTTGTTTGGCCTTACCCATTTTATTCTCATCAGCAATTTATTTCCCTTTTTGAATACCTATGCTCATTGTCTCCTTCCCTTTCTCTGATTTTACCTCTGTCTGTGGCCATGCAGTCATCTGCCTCTCAATAAGGCTTTTCCATGCTGTTGCCCAATTGCTAAACAGTCTGAGGCTAAGCAAGGGCTTCAGCTTGCCTTTAAATTGCACAGTAAACCCAGGCATTGTCTGTGTGAGGCATTTATAAGATAAGATAAGACAAGATAACCTTTATTAGTCCCACACTTGGGAAATTTGTTTTGTCACAGCAGAAAGTGGACAGTGCAAAAGTTATATAGTAAAAATTAGAATACAATACGAATAATATACTGTACACAACTGTACAGAATAGAATAGAATAAAATAAAATACTATATACAGTAGAATAAAATAGAATAAAATATTAAATAGGATAAAAATAGAATACAAATTCTATATACAACTGAGTAAAAATACAACTTTGTCAAAAAAGAGTATTGCATTTAGTCTTATTGCACATGTGTGGGTTTGTGTGTGTTTGATCAGTTTGTGTGTGTTTTGCAGCATATGCACTGTATATATGTGCAGAAAAATGTGTTAAGTATAACAGAAATTTCCTGAAGGAGAATATGAAAGTGTGATCACCCAGTGTCAGGTATACCTTTCCCTTTCCCAACTGCTTCACTCTGACACACTGCCATGGGCACACCTGCCCACCTACATTCCCTTCTATCTATCTTTCTTCCATACATTGCCCTTCTTCTTTTAAGCTGTTCTCTCTCATTTTCTCACATTGCTCCCTTTCTTCCGCCTGGACAGTGTATGCTGTCGTCCTCACTGTTTATCAGGTCACCGTTCCTTCCTATTTCTTACATTTTTGCCTCATTTCTCTCTCTCTCTCACACACACTCTTTCTGTATCTTTTCTCCTCACTTGGAGCCCGGCTGGCTAACATCGTGAGCCAGCTGTGAGGCGGCAATCAAACGAGCTCCTGCTACACTCCCCGGGGTTCTGCTGACATTACACACAGACACACAGAAGGAGTGAAAAAACATGTGCACGTCCTTGCGCACACGTACACACACACACACAAGCACATGCACATGCACACAAAAGCTGCAAGACCAGCAGGTCAGGGACAAGTGTATGCACAGCAACAATACTTTTGCCAAAACTGTGCATAACTTTGCTTCTGATTTGGCTTTGGCTCTTATCACAAAAGGATTCCCTTATTATTCCAAGCAGAAGTTGTACTTAAATCTCCATTTGGAATTTCTTTGCCTCTTTGGAAAGGTCATGGTATAAATTCTGAATGTGTCTTATGCTGAATGGATATATAGTGGCTTTGCAAAAAGCTGCACACATACACACACACGTACTCTGGAGCAACCCACAATAAACATGCAGGAAAGCAAAGGAGCATTTGTAAATCCATCATCTTGCGAAGCTGCCGTCCCTTAAACCCCCTTCAGCACATCCTTTCTTAATGCCTGAGCCACACGTAAAGCCAGCTGACTACTTGTTACAGGCAGTAAACAGGCACGTCTCCAGTCAGTGCCTTAGTGCGTTGTTATGTCATGGTTGAAAAGAGACCCCAAGTGTGTGGCTCCATACCCCATTTATTGGCAGTCAGACAGAGTGAAGATCCGAGGAGCAGGCTTAGGTGAGTCATGCATCAGCACTGCATTAGCTGGAGAGACTATTTCAATGCAGGGTGGGAGTCTATAGAGAGTAGGGGAAGCTGGGCTAGCATTAATTCTGCCTGGCTCAATAATGGATTTCATTAAAACAGTCAAACATTTCACAGAAGTCTTGTTCACTTAAGTCTACCGGAATCTACCCATCTACAAAATACATGGATGCTATCCAAGAACATACTGTATGGGTGCAATGTTATTTTCAGTTTTATACTACATGTACTGTAAAATGTATGTATTTGTAGTATGTTCACCTTTCCTGGGTAATCTAAATACCAGAATCAATAACATACTGACCATAACTTACATGTTCGTACTTGTAGATTTAAATCTATTCCACAGCTTTTTTCTTACCTTGAGTATTTTGATGATTATTTAAATTAATTTTCCTGTGTGTGAGAAAACATTACAAGGCACTTTAAAATAAAGACCCTACAACAATCCGCCAAGCAAGCACTGGGCGACAGTGGGGAGAAAAATAAAAGGAGTCTTTTTTTAATTAATAGATGTATACATTACTCACAGCCAGCACCATTGAAATTTGGCAGCGTAGTACGTCTAAATTTTTTAATCAATTTGCAGTATTACACTGTTTATGTACAGAAAAGTAAATTAACCAGCTGCTGGCTTTTTAAATGTATTTGCATATTTTTCATACAGCTCAAAGGATAAACCAATTAGTAGCCCAATAAAATGTCATGTTGAAACACAAAAAGTTAATACCCACAAAGAATACTGAAGAACACTGAAAAACTTTGTACTTTGTAATTCCTCTAGAATTAAATGGAATTTGTGAATTTCATCTGAAATTTCATTTACCTAATAACAGTTATAAAATACTTCTACATATCAAAATAAATAAAATAATTGTGATGTAAGTCATGTAAAGATGTACCTTTGAACAAAAGAAACACAAAAATTACACTAAGTAATTCTAAATAGTGTGTAAGTTCAGGTATTTTACAAGATAAAAGAACTAATTAAAGTGTAAGTAGTGCTTAACTTCAGATGTTTATGGGGAAAATATTATACTTTTAATTTAAATTCTACTGAATTGCACTTGTCAAAAGGGGAAAATGTTGGTAAGTAGCAGCAGTCATAGAGTGTGAGCAATATTGAATATTGTACCATGTTATGCCAGTGTTTTGTACTATGATGTAATATTACACTTGGCAGCATTGTGTGAACATTGTACTGAATATTTCACAGGACTATTGCATGTAGGGGTTGGTGAGTGAAGCTCACAGGGTCACTGTTTGTTTGTTTACTTTTTCACTGAAACATTCCTCCAGGGTTCAAATTTGTCTCTCCCGATGTCAGCTCCTGCTGAGTTTAGAGGACATCTTGGTTTCGCTAGCCTAGCTCAGCCTCATCCTGTCCCATCTCAACCCAACTGTAACAACAAAGCTAATTACCAAACCTCCGGTACCAGACATAGTGCTGACATTCTTGTTAGCCTCCGATATACACTTTTACTTGACTCAAGCGTATAGGCATCATCTGGCTCATACTAAGTATATCTGGCTGGTTACAAGAGCCAATATTCAGTGAACTGCTAATTTCAATCCATAAAGGCACACATGGAAAAAGCTCTTTTTATATCTCACATGATACAACCAGAGCTAACTGATGTTCAATTTCTTCTGCATCAGGGATTAGGATCACTTACTGATTCCAGTATGTGTGTCATGCATTTAGAGCCAGCATTAACCTGAGTAGCTGTTTCTCTTTTTTTTCTTATCCCAGTTACGCAGTGTGGGGGGGTTACGTAAAAATGGGGCCAAGATAACAATGGTACAAGGTGTCCCAGATGCCTGCCCACGCAAAATACACTTAATTCCCTTATCCTCCCATAATCTTGACCTTCACTTTCCAAAAAGGCATATGTGTAATAACTGAAGCTACAAGGTCTGCTTCACACCACCTCCCTTCTGCATCAGCTCCTAAACCCTTGCCCAGAGTAACTCAAATCCGTGTACCATGAATAATTTCTTCACACATCTGCCTTGAATTTGAAAGTCTGTACATTTTAGCTGACATTCTTATCTTTACAGTGAATGCAAGGGGGTCCAAACTTTTTTTTCCCTCAGTAAGAGCAATTTAGCCTTTTTAACATTCGAAAATAAGGACGCGTTTCAGTTTCCTCGTTTCATATGCTGACTTTTGAATTCACTACGTTCTCCTTTTGGCAGAGCATCATAACTTTTTAGAAACTGGGTTGCAAGTCGAGCACATTGAAGAATGTGTACTTTAAAAATTATGATGTCAGAATCCGTGTATTGTTTATAAGTAGAATAATACCCAAGAGCGGATATTCAGACAGCTTCTTCCAAATGCGCATAGTGGGGAGTGTCATAAGCTTAAAAGGCCACTAAACGCCTTTGTGATTTGAGATAATAGATTTGACATTTCAATGCACCACCAGTCACAGCAAGCAGGTCCCTTGAAAACAAGGCAAAAATGTTGGAACAGTGAGGCAGCTCAACCTCCCCTTTACTCTCTGTGCCCGCAAAAAAGGAAGAAAAAATAAGATATTCAGTATTTATGCACATATATTATTCTAGTAGGCCTACAGCCTGCTGGATGAGCCGTAGAAGTGATAAAAGAACCTTAGTTCAGCTCATTTAAGCTTAAAAATCATTATAATCATTTTGTTTTTACCTGTCAAACCAAATCTGTGAATATATGAATAGTTAAGCACTATAATGATCAGTTATAAAACAGGAATTAAGGAGAATAAAACTATAATGAAGAAAAAAATACATAACATTGCCCCCCATTCAGAACATTCTGAATTAACAATAACTAAGGAACAGCTGTTGTATTTGCCCAGTTCCTCTGCTAAGATTCAACTTGGGCTATAAAAGCACATTTTTCCCCCCCTCAAAATTGCGGGAAATCATCTTGCATATTGCTTTGCCTGCATTCAAAGGTAACCACTAATGACAGGCAGTAATTACCCACAGACGGGTGACTCAGCTGCAGAGAAACAGGAACAGAGAAAGGAATTAAAGGACTGTTGTGTACACACGTATCTGTGCCGATGTGTGTGCTTAAGTGTGTATGTGTGCATGCTGGGCTCTGACTCAGCAAATCCACATGGGTCTCAGAGGCAGCTGACTGTTTTATTACCTAATCCAGTTTAGGAGATGAATCTGGCCCATAATCTAATATTCTCATAAACGATTCCCTCCTTATACATGAATCTCTGACCTTAACTATAACCGTAGCTTGCAGGCTACAGCAATGAAAAGAGCAGTCACACCAGGGAACATACATAGATATATGCCTCTTGTTTAATAATTGCCACAGTGCTTAATCAACTTATTGCTCACATTCTACTGTATCCTTAAAATGGCTTGGTATTTATATTACTTAAGAGCAACAATTTAAGGGTGGTGCAAGGTGGCTGGTTTGTGCCTCTGTCAATATGATCCCAAACTGTTTCAATACTCGCAAGGTTTAGGCTGTAGGGAGGAGAGTCCATAACTAATAGTGTTCCACTGTGCGTCTGTGTTTTTTTTTGTCTATCCGGGTATGCATTGGCAGTGTGTTTGGGATCCTGCAAAAGAAAACTGTTGGCAATCGGATGCTTTCCAGATGGCATTGCATGGCTGATATGCAGCACCAAACCGTGACAGAGCCTCCACCATGTTTTAAAGATGTAGATGCTAGTGTACCTCTCTCCTGACTACCTCTGTAGTCTTTACTCCATAAAATCTTTTGCCGCTGATTTTCAGTATAATTCTAAAGTTATTTGGCATATCGTAACTTTTTCTCCTTGTTTTGTTTTCTTAACATTGGGTTCTTGACAGCCAACCATCCACTGAGACCATTTCTGATGAGGTACTTCTTCTTTTGACTTCCACTTGTCCAGTTTCCTCAATTTTTTAAGGACACATTGCACATCATGTTGGGATATTCCCATTTTTTGCTTTTGGACTAAGAGGTCTTTGAGAATCACCTTGTTGATGCAAAATTATTTACTCAACTAAAGAAATGGGAACAAATAGATTTTGTATAAAGCTGTTGGTGCCTAAACATGCCATTTAAAATAGTTTACTAGCTACGTTTGAGTTAGCTGCCTCTTTTTATCCTTGAATGAGTCATAGATCAGTTTTAAGTGGCTTAGTAATAAAAAAAACCCACATAACTATTCATCTGAAAAAAGGCCTTTTAGATTCCTTTATGAAAGATTTTCAGAAAGCCTGGAGAACTATTTGTCAAAATCAATTTAAAAAAAAAAAAATAGAATAACGTCTGTCTCCTTTGAACTAAATATAAAGAAATGAGTGTTGACTCAAGGCTTTTGCACAGTATTGTATAACAGAAACTATATAATATATATTGTACTGTTATCGCTACGTGTTGGATACACTGTGTATGTTAACGCAGGTCAACAGCAAGCCAAACTCAATTTTCATGAGCCAGGAAACTGAGCGTCTTGCTCCTTTATTACAGTCTTCTCGACGGCTTACAATCTTTTACAACTGTGGCTTGAATAGCTCGATGAAAGTGCTGAGTGAAAAGCCATTGCTTTCGATGGTGTATATAAAGATTCAGGCCACAGGAGATGAAGTTTAAACACAGATAGGCAGGTTTTCTGTACAATGCTTTTCCCGACTGACTGCAGCGTCTGCTTCCCTCAATGCATTGCGAACACAGATTACTCCTTCAAAATAAGATAAAGAAAAACTAATGCTGACTGTATAGAACATATTTTTAACTAAATGACTCTCTTTTTTAACATAGATTACCACAGATGAAATATGACATTTTATCACTAAATTATTATGAACCATTTTTAAAAAAATCTTTTACTTGGGACAGAACATATATAATATACCTAAGGATTTAAAATTGTAAGCCAGAACTTAAATTAAATATATAAATAGCTAAACACAATCGATAATAGTAGCTGGCTAAAACTGGATAAAAAGTTAATAAACCTGAACTGATAAATATAATTAGAAGTTGAAATAGTGGGCTAGAAGGGTTAACAGTTTCAATGTCTGGATAAAAAAAAAATAAGGGTAAAAAATGTAAACTGTGCACTTAAAATATTGGATAAACAGCTGAAAATGCTAACTAAAGAAGCAAATGACTGATAAACAAATAGGCTGTTTATAAGAAGAAGGGTTGTCAGAACAGCTTGCGAACCATAAGCAATTAATGTTAAGTTCAACATAATCACTAATTGAGTCAGTCATAAGCTGAAAGTAGTCAAGATCCAAATTACTTGGAGTTCAGATAACCACGTTGGAACATGAGAGCTGGTGTTGATGAAGAGGTTCTTGAGTCCATGTGACAGTTCTTCAGGGGGACGTCAGAAGAAAAAAAAAAGTTATAAATGAATGCTGATATGAGACATTGCTTTTAATGTCACCTTTCATCTTTCCAAGATCTTCCCCAACCTTCCTCTGTGCCTAATACCACCCTTCAGCCATGAGTCAGGCCACAGCCCTGATCTCTGGGACCACCAAAATACCCAGCAGCGCCTTGAACACGTTCAGCTGGGCACTGGGACTAACTGAGGTGAAAGCTCAGAGAAAATCCCTCAGAGATAGTATGTCATGGATTGTTTCATTTCTCTCCAGCTAATAATGTTAATATTTGCCAGGCAATACTAGAATTTCCAGAGTGCAGGGTCTCTATTTACTCTGTCTGTTAAGCCAGCTACGTTAAATAAAACTGTCTGATATCAGCATGTCTAACTCTCGCCTTCCTCTTCTCATCTATTATTTTCACCCCTTCTGTTTGAATTTCATCAAACTGATCCTCTCTCTATACTTCTCAGCCCTTTCAAACTCCTCAACATCATCAGACAGCATTCTTTTATCAGTTTATTATTCAAGTTTACTGCAACTCCGACATTATCTGACATGAGAGGTAGAGCAGGGCGATATGGCCAAAAATATTTATCACGATATATATTTGAAAATTTGCGATAACGATATAACTGACGATATAATGGATGCGAGACAAAATACAACTCCACAACATTACTAGCGCAAAAAGACAACCTTCCATTTATTTTCACTTAAACAAGAAGCTGGTTTTTATGTACATTAAAGCTTTATAAAAATGTAACAGTGCAAATGCAAATTCCTTGCTGAAAGTTTAACCAAAAGGCATTTCCAGTACAAATGGGCTGACATATCCTGAGCATAACCATGTATAATATCCACTGAAGTTAAAAAGAGGTGCTTTGCAACATTAAACTGCAGTGTGCAGTACGTATGTTTCGGACCATAAGGTGCACGGGATTATAAGGCACATTAAGCGAAACAAAGCAGTCAGATAAATCAAACTTTATTAAACTCATTCTTCTTGCTTCCTCCACTTCTGTACCATTGATTCATTAATGTTGAATTCTCTGGCAGCTGCTCTATTCCCATGTTGTTGCAGTATATTAATGACTAACCTGGTATTGTGGATGGATTATCTCAGTTGTTCTCCTGACTGAAGTTTGGTCCGTTTACAGCATCCTGCCATGCGATTGCATTTGTCTCTAACCATGAGGAACCTTCCCCTTAACTTTTATAAGTGGGAAAAAAGTTAGCGTTCATCCTCCAGCTTCACTGTTTATGTTATGCTAACATAGCTGTGTCGCTAGCGATCACCTAGCACATCATTATATACCAGCTAGCCCAACTTCAGTAACCCTACAAACGTCACTGCTGTTTAGTTTCCTGTCTTCATTTATGTTGGAAGTGATAGCAGAGCTGTACGTTTGATTTTTTTTTCAGAAATCTCTCAGTCAGAACATGCAATATCATGCTTAGGTAACTAGCGAGACTAGCGAGCTAACTTCCGCTAGCTTCCTGCTAACTTCTAACTCCGTTAAATGTAATAACTTTTGTTTTCATGGATGCCTGGAAGTTAAACTTTATAGTTACACCTGGTAAAGCAGCAATGCTGATCGTTTTATTAAAGATGAAAGAATTTAGACAGGTTTTAACTCTCAGTGATGCTGCAGTGTTGTTTGACCTGAAGCATACGGAGTTTAGGACCCAGATTACTCCCAGATTTAAGAGCATCTTAGTCCGACAAATACGACAATAACAACGGCCGCTTGCATGTTCTGCAAAAAAATGTGCTTTGTTGTGTATCTGACGGACAAACACCAATCCAGTTCCACATCACTGAAGTTGCACCATTTTTACAAACCAATTCTGGTTCATCTGTTTCACTCAACAATCGGCCATGTGCGTATGAAAACAAAGGCACTGCGCATGCGCGTTTTACTCCCATTCTATCGCGATATTTCATTTTCCTATCATTGCCTAACATTATACCGGTATTACCGTGAACGGTATAATATGGCCCAGCCCTAATGAGAGGCACAATAATGCAACTCAACCTCATCAGAAACAAGGCAGGCAGCATGCCACGCACTTCAGGAATGTGTGAGACAGAAAGGTACAAATCAGCATGTAAAGAATGGTCACAATGGCTTTTGGAGTTCAGTGCAGAAATGCATAGCAATGACAGTTTCTTCATGCTTTGGCGCATTGCCTTATGAAGCACTGCTTCACAGCATGGCTAACACAAATGGCTAGAAAACTTGAATGGGTTTGTATAGCGCAAATGACTTCTTCAATTTCCATTGATCTGTGTAAACAAACAGGATGAGGACAGGGCCATTGTGTGGCGATAATATGCTGTCTCACAGCCAATGCATATTCCTTTGTTCAGTGCAGAGATAGCTGCACATTTGAATACTTCAATAATAATCAGGAAAGAATCCCACAACAGGAGTGGCAGCTTGGCATCGTGGTTAGACCTCTCTACATTATAACCAACGGTGTCACCAAGTTCAAGTAAAAGGCTTTAGAAAGAGAGCTCCATCAGTTCACAGAGTTTATGTAAAAGGAAGGCGAGGATCCACATCAGAGCCTGTATATAAAAGATGGACTTTGCTTCTTTATCTAGATGGTGACGACAAAAGGGAAGAGCACATCATGACTCTTCTGTTTTTGGTTTTTTTTAATGGTATCTCATAAAAATCTATGAGAAAATAGCCCTTCCTTGTTCCATGACCTCAGTAAACACTTTCTTGCTGAGCTCCCATTTCTTGGTCTAAATCACCAGAAACTCAACAGAAGTGTAGGCTTCACATCCAGATGTCAGTAACCACTATGTGTTTATGTCCATCTTTTATAAGCAGTCTACAGCCTATTTAGTGTAGATAACATAAAAAAAATAAGACTCAATATTATAAATGATTCGAAATTTATCTTTAAGGCACTTTATCATACATAAAATGGCCCACCGTAACAAAAGAAAAATGTGAAAACCCTTCCAAAGATACAGAAACCATATTCAAAGTTTTTGTATGCAATTAATAACAGAGACAATAAAATAAGATAACAATTAAAATAAGCATAAAGTAAGAAAAGTGCCAAGTAAGATGAGAGTTTTCTGTTCTTAGACCTCGTCCTAATTAATTAAACTACAATCATACCTCAGTACTCTTTATTTCAATTTAATTTACTGGGATTGTTAAGTTTAATATTCTTTTGGGCTCAGAAATCCAATATTGACTTTTTGTGATGTACTTGGGACAATATCTTGAATCACTGCAAATAAACATTTTTCAAAAATAAATGTAAGGAATCTGGTGCTGACTGAAGGCCAACCTTTATATCATTTATAGTATTTTAGACTAAAATAAAATATGATTGTATAGATATTATAACTGGTATGCAGCACAAGTTTTTTTTTAATTTTATACAAACATCTTATACCCAGCTGCTACATCCTGATTCAAAATTGAACTGGTTAATTCATGAAAGGCCCAACTCCACAATTCCAAATTTCAAGTCCAAAACTAGAAACTAAATTTGCATCATACTTTAGGATTTGTAAAGCAAGAACTGGCAAAAACAATAAAAATGCTCCCCTGTAACAAGACAAAAAAGTTTCTTGGAGTTGGACCCTTTATGAATTTACTGATTCAGCTATCTGACAACTTCCCCTTTTATCTATGAGTGCACCAGTTTAATGCCTTGCCCAGTGTCCAAAACAGCTGGTGGGAACCAGGCTAGTTTACACCTCCTGAAGCAGCGCAGACATGTGCTACATAACCAAAACAGGTGAAGGCCACAGCACCAGTTGGACAGGTGCACCATGGGGTATGTAGCCTTAGGAAAGTGGGTCTTCCAGTGCTTGGCTACATCACTTCCAGTGGGAAGATGGAGTGTGTAGTCGCTCCAGCGTTTGGACACACTGTAGACAGCTCTCACGGTCCGCCCTTTTTCAGACCACTGGGTGTCGCTGGCTGGGTTGCAGTTGAACTCCACCCACTCAGAAGTGAATTCCCCGAGCAAGGGGATATCTCCAGCCTCGGGGTCCACCATGGTGGCTGACAGCTCAGCCCCCTGCACGGCTACATAAATGCCCTCCACCCTGCGCACTTCCTTGACCCAAGGGAGGGAGTATTCGGTGTCCAGGACCACAATGAGACGGGAACAGTGGCCGGCGTTCTTCTCCTTCCACAGCTCCAGCAACTGGGCCAGATGGAAACTCTCACCTCCTACAGTTACAGGAGATTAGATAGTAAGAAGGAGAAAGAATCAGAATCAGAATCAGAATACTTTATTGATCCCTGGGGGAAATTATTTTTTGTTACAGTGCTCCATTTTAAACCAACATTAAGACAAGACAGACAATACGCTAACTAAGAATAGTACAATATATACATATATACATACATACATAAGTCACTTATAAATAAATATTTGGAAAAGAAACATGTGTAGCTGTAGCAGCAAACAGTGTGTTAAGTGGATGCGTTGTACAGGGAGATGGCCACAGGCAGGAATGATTTCCTGTGTCGTTCAGTGGTGCTTTTCGGTAATCTCAGTCTCTCACTGAACGAGCTCCTGTGGCTGACCAACATGTCATGGAGTGGGTGGGAGGTGTTATCCAACATTGTCTTTATCTTGGACAGCATCCGCCTCTCCGACACCACCTTGAGGGAGTCCAGCTCCATCCCCACAACATTGCTGGCCTTACGGATCAGTTTATTAAGTCTGTTGGCATCTGCGACCCTCAGCCTGCTCCCCCAGCATGCAACAGCATAGAGGATCGCACTGGCCACAACAGACTCATAGAAAATCCTCAGCATTTTCTGGCAGATGTTGAAGGACCTCAGTCGCCTCAAAAAATAGAGACGACTCTGGCCCTTCCTGTAAAGTGCTGTGGTGTTTTTAGCCCAGTCCAGTTTATTGTCAATGTGTACTCCAAGGTATTTATAGTCCTCCACAATGTCAACAGAAAGAACAGCGCGTACTGGGAATCTATCCTATGACTAGTTTGATTTACCAAACTCTCTGAGAGAGAAACAGTGAAGGTCAGCGAGCTGCTATTCACTTAGTTCCATGTTCAAGGACAATTCATTGGGACATATGGCCATAGATGGACATGGCAGCTTGGCAGGGATCGAATCTGTCAACTATTACTCAAGGGACTGTCTTTAAAATCCCCTGTCATCCCGGCAACAGACACAACGACAAAAACAACCTTAATAGACTGTATATTTATATTTAGTATATTTTGGCAGAGAACAAACATTGAAGGTCTGTTGCCAAATTATTTCTGTTATTCCTAACATCAGTGCTAGGTAAGTAAATAAATAAATAAATAAATGAGGCTGAGAAAAATAAAATGAAATCCATTTATGGATACAAAGCAGCTTTGCCACATACTGCTTTATATTTAGAAGGGAAAATGGGCTTTTATTCACATATCTAAAACATCAAGCATGAGCCAATTTGGAGAATCTGCTGCACAGCTAAATTTGTATATATGCATCCAGTGTCATCAACAGAGAACTTCCAGACTATTTTGAGGAATCCCAGTGTGGACAACACTGCATCAGTGGGTCGTAATAACCAGAGGGATCCTTTATTTGATTTGAATTTCAGTCGAAGCAACCCCACTTTTTCAAAAATGTCTCCAGTTATCCCCTGAGCATGCCACTGAAAACGACCCTTCAGGATTGTGACTAAGGGGAAGTGATTATGCTTTCGGTGGGGATTTTTTTTTCTTTTTTTACTATTTGCAGCAGCACGCAGAGATAATACGTCAAGTAATCTCTGAAGAGCTGGAGCTGACACTGTGTTGACCTGCTGTGATTCTCATTTCTGCTGAGGGAACGCTCATGTCACAGTAGACTCTCTGTAACTTTCACAGAATCGTCTCTACTGGAGCCAAACTTCTGTGCCGAGTCCTTCATAGCAATTTCAACTCTTTACGCTTGCTTGTCTGATTCCTTGCAAATCAGTCTGATTGACTGAGAGAATGGGAAAATGAAAGGAATGGAAATTAGACTGTAATGCAAATGAGACTGCAGTCAGAATACAATATCTACCTAATGCTATCTGAAACAACAGCTCTGTAGTCACTTCTACTTCTGTGTTGATTTTTTTTCCTGTATTTTAACTGATTTACATCTTCGTCAATTATGTGTGCTTAGATGTTAAAACTGCCCGACAGCTTTGAAGAGAGAAAGCTGATATGCAACTTATGATGCACCTAAAATTTGATTTGTGAGGACTGAATGTGTCAAGTTTAATCTTCTTTCAGTTTCCAAAAAAGGAAATAAGCAGCAGAGATGTCTGAGAAGGCCAAAACAAGCGATTCTTTTGTTCTACAAAAAGCTTCAAGTTAATGTACAAACCATTTGATCTCATCTAATTTAATGAATTAATAGAGTCTGAACAAGTAATGTTTAATAATAAATCAGAATATCTACAAAGAAAGGATCGTTCTCTCTTGAAATGTTGACCTAGGAATTCTCCTATATAACATGGTGGATCCCAATGTTTTTCTTAATTCACATTAGTCTCTTCTGGATCACACTTATGCCATGCTTGCTTGGTAACTAATCAGTAAATCTTCTGTAACAACTCCCAAAGGCTCATCTTCTCATGCTCCTATATCTTGTGGGGTTCCCCATGGGTCTGTTTTGGGTCCCCTTTATATATCATTAGCACAGTAGTCCTTGAGGAAAAACACTGAGCTAGTTTTCACTGCTACCTGCCACTTGAGGTCTTGTCTGACTGAAGCTAGGAACTGGATGTCCAAAAACTTTCTAAATGATTTACTGAACGACTATAAAACTGAAATAATTATAACTTCCCCCACCTCCCCCACCTAGCACTAGCAACACCATTGGACTTTCATTTAGTCTGAGACATCAGAAAAAGATGTCTTCAGAGAAGCTTGCAACCTAGGGGTAAACGCAGACTCCATGTTCTTTTGATAGATATCAAGCTGCCTAACTCTCTCCAGTTTCTTTATCAGTTTTTAAATGTTCATTTATCAGTAATTATGAATTCCGATACCAATATATCTGAAAATAGCCAAATATATCAGTGCTCCGATGCATTGGGACTCTGGATATATTGGTTAGGCTCTATTAATTATGTATTCTCTTTGCTGAATGGTGTTTAAATATCCCCTGGATTTATATACTGAAATATCTGTAGTTGTAGCTGGTGAAGTTGAAGCTGTATACTTACGTGGATGCATTCTTTTTATTTGCCTCACTAGTACATTTAGGAATTAAATGAATGTGAATGGACTATGAAGTATGACCACTTTCCAAGACTTAAAAACATTGAAAAATAAAGCAATAACAACATGGATCTGTGGCCTTCACCTGACAGAGCCCAGGAGCCAGAGCCTTTGTGCGTGTGCCCACTGTAGAATATCAAATAGGTGTCATGTCGTGGTCCGTCTGCCGTACGAAGCTCCAGAAAGTTGCGCAACTTTGTAAGTACAGCCTCCAGGGTGACACCGCTAGTAGAGTAGTCACAGCCGAATGTCTGAATCATGTGGTGGGAGAAGAGGCGCTGGATGTTGTTCAGCATGCCTGTGGAGCGCAGATTCAATAGCTCCACCTGCTCAGGTGGTAAGAGAGTGGGCTGGCCACCAGCGCTGGGTGAAAGAGAAAGATGAAAGGCTGTGAGAAAAGACTTGTTGATGTTTATCTTTTTTATCTACTCAGAGGGAGGCTCAAGTTAGGTGGCTTGTCAGCAGAAGGGGAGGGTGGTGGGGGGTGGTGTGTACTTATTTATTTATCTACTTTCTGAGTGAGAAGTTGATAGATTGACATACCAGGGTGGAGTAGCTGTCTCCCTTGTTGGGGAGAGAGGAGACAGAGAAGAGAGGATAAGAGGAGATGGGGGAATAGGAGATGCAAAAAGTACCAGCGAGGGATCGCTACTGGAGGAAATGACATTAGCCTCAAGGATGAGAAGGAAATAAAGAATGAAAGCAAATAAAAAAGTAGCAAAAAATGAGATGGTACAAAGGAGAACAGAGTAGGATGACAAAAACAGGTTAAATATATACTCATACTCAATTTATAAAAGCACCATTCTTACTCTTAAGGGCGATTTTCCAAACACAATTTCATAACACGTTATTAACTAGGGATTAAATCAATATCAAATAAGTCATATCACTCCCTCTGCCATGTGATTACTAATTCGCTCCTGCCAAGCATGTTTTCACTGAATCATGAAAGAGCTCTGAACAGGTTCCCCCACGAATATGACTTACCAGAGTAATTATAAATAAAGTGACCAAAGTTGCTTCCCTAAATGAAGGAGTTTGTTCACACGTAGGGGGAGATTGAAGGGGCAGATTGGCACAGATGCAGTGCCGTTCTGTTGTTGTGAAGTGAGAGCGAAACTAACAATTTACTGGAGTATCTACTTTCCTACCCTCACTTACAACCATAAGGTCTGGGTAGTGAAACAAAGAGATTGTGGATGTAAGAGGTGGAAATGAGCTTCCTCCATACCTCAAGGGGGCCACAGGGAAGAAGCAGGATACATGGATC